>NW_027466198.1:502500-577500 GCF_046127955.1 Nelusetta ayraudi | reverse complement strand
AAGTCATGCTGATTGTCGTCAGCTGCTTTCAGCAGGGCGAATGAAGCACAGCTTGGGGATGACACTGCCCCAAAGATGTGGACCAGCATCCTGTGCTCTTGTAGGTCCTTTGTAATGTCCCCATCTGGCCACCAGAGGAAGCGTAAGAAGTTTACATTCTGGTTGGAAACTCTTACTTGATGAAACGTTCCCTCAATGTCAGTCATGAATGCTACAGGGCCTTGGCGAAAATGAAGCAGCACACCTAGCAGTGTACTTGTCAAATTGGGACCCTGCAGGAGCTCTTTATTTAATGATGTTCACTCACTTTCAATCTCACAGCCACTAAAAAACCTGATTGTGATTGAGAGGTCCTCAGCAGCCAATCACTGTTGGGAGTCCAGCCTTCAAACACTCCTCCTGAATCCACAGTCACATCTGTGAGCATCTGGAACTTTGGCCCCGATCCTCCACACCACACAACTTGAGATGACAGCGCCACCTACCTGTATCCTTTCAGCAGCCAGTCCATGCTCTGACCCGTTTCCACTGTGGCCTGTTGTGTCATCTGGACCGGAGTCTGGATCATCAGTGTCCAGGTTCATGGAATCTGTCAGAGTGCCGCCGTCCTGTGATGTAATGATAGAGAATCACTCTATTTATACTAATGTGCAGAACCACTAGAGTGTCATTTCTTCACTGCTGTCAGCAACAAGCAATTGGTGTCACACTTGTGTACAACACTTATGGGCTAATTAATAAGAAATTACATATTTATGAATCACCCGCAATGCCCAGATTGTTGCTGTTTATCTGCTGATATGAGCCGTCAACTGTTGCAATATAGAACCACGGGCAGGAAATTACAATTAGTGTAGAACGTATTATAATTTAAAAGTTTACTTATGGTAGTTCTTTAAAGAATTTAGCAGGGATGGAACAGGCTAACGTGACGACGTCACCTGTAACACGGTAGGAGCTGAACCTGCTGTCACGGCGAAAACTCCGTGTTACGTCCCATCGAGGGGGACCGAGACGCAACGTGTGGGACACCTTCCCCCACTCCCAAGCCTCATTAATTTTTCACTGCAGTTGGCAGTTTCAACAAAAAAATTTTTATTAATCAGTAAATGAAATAAACAAAACAACTTAACCGGTGGGCAGCAAATAATAAACCAAAGTCCAACTAGCTCGCCTTAAGAACAAACGAAAGAAAGAAATAGAACCCAAATACAGAAGGGCTAACCTCCCAACATACTTATTAAACATGAGAAAAGAGGGGACAAAGAAAATGTTAGCCCACCCCTACGGCTGCGTGCTCTAACACCGTTTCAGAAGTGACTAACTGCAGAGTTGGGAGCGGAGGAGGGATGACCGTCAGGCTGGCTCGACTGCTCCTCCTTCTCAGCCGTGGCGCGTCCAATCAGCAGCCGACATCCAGGACTGCACCTGCAAGGCGTCATCCACTCTCTCTCTCACACACAGACACAAACATAGAGGCACCTAGACCCACCCGTGGGTCATAACACTCCGTGTGGATCTTTTCACTCTGGCATTGAAAGGGGGTGCTAGCGCTAGCCGTTTGCTAAGCTATGTACAGACAGCACCATCGCTTGCCGAACCACATAGTCACACCGTTGATACACAACAACTCGTCATCAATATCTCTAAAGTAGAAGTCAAGAACTTTTTTCAAAAACGATAACTAACTCAAACTGTTTTGTGTGTTTATAAAAACAAACTGAAACAAACTTAAATTGAAGTCATATTTCACTTCGTTTACGTCTGTCAAATGAATATTTGCACAGGAAAATCTTTTAGTTTTAAGCAGCAGCACCTAAATGCACCTCGCTTTCTGTGACGTCACCCCTCTTTCACAGCAGTATGTTGACGAGCGACTCGCGGCGGGAAAGTCCGATATGCCACTTTTTCCCCAATACGACGAAGAGAGTGACAAAAGCCAATGTCTTGTGGTGGAAAGACACAAAATATGTGCCTTGCTTCTAAAAAGGGAAAAACCCGACAAACCTCCATTTAAGAAGCTCGCACAAAGCAGTAGTGAACATTTTTATTGAGACTGGGAAGTAGACACGACAGTTTGACTCAGTTGACTCAAATATCCTGTGGCGATGAGAGTGGTTATGGCTATCTGATAAAGCAAGATTTAATCTTGGGAATTTAACAAAATGAAAAGGAACCGACAACGCCACCCTGGGAATTTCACCCAGGGAGTTCTACTAAACACAAAAGTAATAATTAGGCACACAGGTAAGTTCTACGAGGAAGGAGTAGGAGACGTGGTTCAGAATGTTTAAAATATCAAACCAACTTTTATTCAACATTTAAAAATAAAAGGAACAAACAGCCCAACACTTAAAACGGAGCTACTGAGCTCCTTATTCTTGGTGTAGAAACTGAGGCTTACCGATGAGGGGGCCAAACGGGGGAGGAACCAAAGAAAACAAGGAACACCCCACTCACACGTGACACACCTGCAAAGAAAGTGAAGTGCAAAAAAAGAAGAAGAAAACAACCACAATCCCGGGTCACAGCACTCGAAGTGGCCCACCACCCGGGACACCGCCACCACCAGCAGCTCTCAGCGACTACAAAAGAAAAGATAAACAGTTGGTTACTAAAAGTTCCCTAAAATCTGTCACATGTACTGAAATAGCAAGAAAAACAAACAAACAATGCAATTACACACACACACGCACGCACGCACGCACACACGCACACGCGCACACACACACGCGCACACACACACACACACACACACACACACACACACACACACACACACACACACACACACACACCACTGTAGCTGGACCGGCGACTTGATAGTGTAACGTCTGCTGTCTGAGGGTCAGCAGTGGCGACGTAAGCAAACGAGGAAAAACAACAAGTAAAACCAAGGCGGGACGGAAGCAACATGCACCGTCGACCGTCTGTACAGGGCGGCTAGCACAATCAAGTGCGGGCGAAGCAGCAGTGTTCCTGCACTTATCTTATAGGACCGAGTTTTGGGCCACAGGTCTTGATCACCAAGCGTCCTCCAGGTGAGGAGAACAACGAGGAGGCTCTGCGCAGCTTTGTGCTAGCAGGCGGCTGGAGTGTGCCGGTGAGGTGTTCAGGAAGCACTGTAAAAAGAACGGACAGGTGAGGTACTACGTACCTATGCTAATAAGCCATAATAATTTAAATGCTAAAATGTCCGCACCTGATCCTCTTAAAACTCGGGCACACAAAGCGGATGTTCAGTGTCCCATTGACCACAATGGACCACTAAACAAAGCTTTTAAGAAAAATGCGAAATGAAGCAACTGAGAGCTAAAACAACATGCAAACAATGCCACAGTGCAGCTTTTCTCAAACGGGTCAATTTTGAAATCATTTTTAACTCTGTCTTCATTGATCAGAAGGTCTTTGCAGATTTGGAATTAAAAAATTTTAACTGCAGGAATCATAAAATCGTCTCATCAGTGACGTTTATAGAGCCATTAAAAAATTAAATATGTGCTGAACAGACGAACGGAGGTGGAAGAGGCCTATGTGACCAACAGGGGGCAGCAGAGGACCGACAGCCGCAAGTTCCTCCTCAGAGAGGCCTGAGAAGGTTCTGCACCTTCAGCTCCTCCAGGAGGTCCTCAGCAAAGTGTCAGAGTTTGTTGGTTTTTTACCTCGGTCGGCAGAGTCACAGTATGAAACTTGTAGCCAGGGGGCGCTGCAGCTCACTCAACACCTACAAGGTTTGAAAAGGAAATTGAGTGGAATTCATCTGGAATGAAAAGAAAAGCACAACTACAGCAGAAAAACTGAACACAAAGACGCACAAAGTTTGAACTACACACTGATTTTCTCCGGATGGGGGCCCCACAGGGCAAGCGAGACCGGACTCATCCCCATGACAGGACCCAGCCCCTTCACCCACCAGCAGGATCGGTACCCAAAGCAGGCCCGGGCACCCAGAGGCCCCCCCCCTACGGACCCAGTATGGCGCATCGACCACCCACCACTGTCAGACCCCCGTGTCTCGGGTCGTCGCCGCCCAGCCGCCCCCGAGCGGCGCAGGGGGACCACCCGGGCAGCGGCCCGGTCCCAGGATTGGAGGAAGGGGGACTCCGCTGCAAGTGGCGAGGTCCCCATAGGCCCAGCCGGTCTCGCACCCCAGGGGCACCGGACCGCACAGGGCCCATCCAGGGTGGGAAAGATGCCGGATCCCGCACCCGCTAGCAGGCCCCCCCCCCCCCGGAGCACCACCCCCGGAGCACCACCCACCAACCATCAGGCCCAGCCCCCCGCGTGGTAGACATCCCCCGCCGGGGCACCCAACCCCCGACCCCCCACCAACCCGCAAAGCAGCCCCCCCCCCCCCAAAGACCGCACCCGGCCCGCAGCAGCACGACCACCGCTGCCCACATCAACCAGCAGCCTCAGCTATTGATTGATTACTAGTTAGTTATAGGATGAAGCAGACATTCCTACCAAGGAGGTGTGGTCTAACAGTAAGTTGCTATATTGTGCAATGTGCAGGTGTTGTTTTGTTTTCCAGTTTGTGAGGATTGTTTTCTTAGCGATAGATAAGGAGGTCATCAGCATGCGAGATTCTGCCTTATCTGATGTGATATCACTGAGGTCCCCTAAGAGACAAAAAGAAGGAGTGGCTGTGATGTTGTAACCAACCTGTGCTGATAGATCATTGCATACTACGTGCCAGAATTTATTTACTGGTGGGCAATGCCATACAGCGTGTAGGTAATTATCTGGGACATTAACTGTGCAGTGTGAGCAGGTCTGAGAGGCGGTCATGCCCATCTGAAACATCCGCTGTCCAGTGTAGTGGATCCTGTGGAGTACTTTAAAATGTATTAATTGTAGAATAGGTTGTTTTATCAGTGAAAACGTGTTCAGGCAGATTGTTCTCCAGAAATTAGAGTGAGGCTGGAGAGACAGGTCTCTTTCCCACTTAACAATTGGGATAGAAATCGTGCGATCTGTATTTGTAAGAAACTCACTCCAATAGAACTGCACTCGTCCTTCTCTCACATTACATTGGATCACAATAACCAAACAACACAACAAAGACAATGATCCAACTGTGCTGCCACATCCAGACTCTGTGTAGGTCTGTAGGCCTCTTGGACCTTCATGTGAACCACTGCGTGTTGACTGGAGGTGAAACATGACTGACTGCTGTCCTCCTCCCTGGACAATGCAATCTCACTTTCAATCTCACAGCCACTAAAAAACCTGATTGTGATTGAGAGGTACTCAGCAGCCAATCACTGTTGTGAGTCCAGCCTTCAAACACTCCTCCTGAATCCACAGTCACATCTGTGAGCATCTGGAACTTTGGCCCTGATCCTCCACACCACACAACTTGGGATGACAGCGCCACCTACCTGTATACTTTCAGCAGCCAGTCCCATGTTCTGACCCGTTTCCACTGTGGCCTGTTGGCTCATCTGGTCCAAAGTCTGGATCATCAGTGTCCAGGTTCATGGAATGAGTCAGTGTGCCGCCGTCCTGTGATGTCATGATAGAGAATCACTCTATTTATACTAATGTGCAGAACCACTGGAGTGTGGAAGCAGACAGTTACCATAATCCAAATGAAAAAGCAACAGCAGAAATGCTTTTTCATTTTAAGAACGTGGCTGCATTATTTGACTCATAAAAAAAATCGTTAATAAATAATCCAAACTGCATTTTCATTTTCTTATTCATGACTGCTCATTCTTGTACTTAATTCAAATGAAGGAAAACACATTTGAGATTCAATTTTCAAAACATGCACCAGCAAAGAGTTACCAAAATTCAATATGAAATGTAAAATTCAAAAATGAAAAAGCAATAGCAGAATGCTTTTTCATTTTAAGAACAAAGCTGCATTATTTGACTCATAATTAAAATCATTAATAAATATTCCTATATGCATTTTCATTTTCTTATTCGTGTCGCACCTTTTATGACACAATCAAAAAGAAAACTGAGGGCATTGCTTTTTAATTTTCGTGGTCCTGCCCTGCACAAGAGTTACCACAACTCGAAAACGAAATCGCAATCTCAAAGTAAGCGCGCGGCGCAGGAAAGTGACGTCAGCAGCTCTCCACCTGTGGGTATGGCGGTATGACGCCAAGTGTCATTTGCCTCCTGTTATGTGTAAATTCTAATGTTTGTGAATTTAATAAAGATATATATATATATATTATTTTTTTTTTTTATTTAAAAAGAAAAGAAAAGAAAAAAAAGGTATGGCGGTATGACACCACTTTGCCATCGTTACTTCTTTCACGTCATTGAAGTTGCCGGTAATCGAGATTTAAATCGCCGAAAAACGTGGACCACTGACAGATCTCGCACCAGCATCTGCCACCAGTCGACGGATTGATCTGTTGCTTTGCATCCTTCGTCGGATGGACTGGTGGCCGACGCCGAACGGAAGCAATGATCCGTTGCATCGCATCCTGCGACGGATGGACTGGTGGCCGACGCCGAACAGCTGTTACTCCACCCATGTAACAAATAGCTTTAGCTTTGATGTTGTGCTGGTGCATCAAGGTGTTCCATAACTGACAACAGGTTGGCTCGGGCAACCTTGTTTGCGTCCGTATCTGGGACGGCAGAATACCTGCTCAACTCGGTCCCGAGCATCAGATTCAGATACACTATTCAACTCCACCTGGGAAGCTAAATCCAGCAGGGTTTGAACAATTGTGTCAATGTGCGCCATGCTCAAATCTGTCCGACCAACGAGATCCGTCAGTGGTCCACGTTTTTCGGCGATTTAAATCTCGTTTACCGGCAACTTCAATGACGTGAAAAGTAACGATGGCAAAGTGGTGTCATACCGCTATACCTTTTTTTTGTTTTGTTTTGTTTTTTTAAATATACAGTATATATATACATTTATTAAATTCACAAACATTAGAATTTACACATAACAGGAGGCAAATGACACTTGGCGTCATACCACCATACCCACAGGTGGAGAGCTGCTGACATCACTTTCCTGCGCCGCGCGCTTACTTTGAGATTGCGATTTCGTTTTCGAGTTGTGGTCACTCTTGTGCAGGGCAGGACCACGAAAATTAAAAAGCAATGCCCTCAGTTTTCTTTTTGATTGTGTCATAAAAGGTGCGACACGAATAAGAAAAGGAAAATGCATTTAGGAATATTCATTAATGATTTTAATTATGAGTCAAATAATGCAGCTTCGTTCTTAAAATGAAAAAGCATTTCTGTTATTATATTCTTATTTTAATTTGGATTATGGTAACTGCTTCCATATAAAACAAATACATCCATAAATATATACAATGTGAGAATTGTTTCTTGCAAGAGCTGTACTTCAACCCATGACCATCGATAAAAGTGTACACATCTAATCGTAAACAATCTGCTGCAACCTGAATTTCCACTTCTGTGTCTATAAACCAGTCACAGCTTGACTGATGGCTCTGAAGAAGCAGTTTCCATCAGCCTCTACATTCTCATTTGTACACGGCGAACCTAATGGGCCATTGCAATCAGAAATTGGAAAACTCGCACGGTCCAAATGAATCTTCAAGTTTTTGCAAAGGTCTAAACAAACATCAACATCAAGGGGAGAGAAGTTACACTCTTCATTGGTCACAGCACTGACAAACTCTACGTCAGAATTATCCATGTCAAAGTGAGGAGTTTTGCTCTTCTGAAGTGACTCACTGTTGCCAGCTGGTGCTGGAATTTTAAACCGTGACCGGTTTCGCCTTGATGAAAAGAACCATGCAGAACCTTGGCTAATCTAATACCAGTGCCATGATCTGCCACTGCATCTTCACTAGTACTAACTGATGATGGATCACAAATCACATGTGCGAGGCGTAGAACGAGCGGAGCAGTCAGAGGCAACAGAAGAAGAAAGAAAAGCCTCCTTAGCTTAGTTGATCTTCTGTGTTGCCTCCTGGACGGTGCTGGCCTCCTCTGGCTTGGTGCTGGAAACCACGGGAGCCACAGGAACCACGGGCACAGCTCTGGTCATCTGTGGCGTCGCCTCCAACTGATTAAAATAAGAAAGATGTGATTTTATGCCAATAAACATAGAAAGGAAAACACTAGGCTTTACACGATCACGATTTTTGTGCCGATCACCGATCAGTGAGTTTAAATAAACCGATCACCGATCACCGATCCAATCACGTTAGGGGCAATAAATACTTGTTTCTGTACACCCCTTGCCTTCTCACGAGCACCGTCTAAAGTTGTTTGCTTTAGCATCCGTTTCAGAGTTTGCTTTTCTTTTTCCGCGTGTTTCTTGAACTCGACATGCTCCTCCGTGTGTATCTTTTCCAAGCGCCTGATTAAATTTGTGGTGTTGAAGTTTTTGCCAAAGTTCCCCCGCTAGGTACTGTAGCGTTGCATATATTGCAGATAGCTTGTGCTATGTCTGTTTCTCTCACTTTGAAAAACTTCCACACCCCCGACACGTTTGTTTGTGTCGCCCATGGATGTTGCTGTCGTGAAGATTCAAAGAAACTTTATTTTCCGTCACATAGCGACAGTACTCAAAAAAGGAAGAGGCACGAAGACGAAAATGAAGGTTTTTGAATTATGAATCATTAGCTCTCGGATACAAACAAATCAAACATGTCGATGCTGTGAAACTACTTTGGAGGAAATGAGACAGATTAAAAAAGTTTCAACACGACCATGACGTCATTGATCGGTGATTCATGACATGACGCCCGATCATGAACGTTTCTAAAAATGCCAAATATCGGCCGATCCGATACAGTCGACAAGATGGGTGTAAAGCCTAGAAAACACACACAGGTGATGAAGTGGAAATGAATAAGTACAAACCTGCTGCACTGCTGTGACATTGCTGGAGGCAGACTCAGTCATGTGGACAGTTGAACGTGTTGCCCACACCTGCAAATACAAGGACACAAAGTAACGTTTAAAGAACTGCATTTATTGTCCTATCACAAAGATGCACACAATGAAATACACATATCCCAAATACCAACATGTCACTTGTTTGTTTTGGTTTTTGAGGCAACACGTGCTGATCAGGCTGGACATCTGGAAGAACATAAAGAAATTAATTCATAAACAAAGTAACACACTAATTAAACTGTACATGTACTGTACATATGTGATCTTGTGTTGATAATAGGGGTGGGGCGATACGGCTAACCCACGATTCCATACTGTGACGATATTTGGCCCACGATAATGACAACATCACGACACACGATATCTTCGATATCTTCGAAATTTTGCAGACGATATGTGACTGAAAAAGAAAAAAATACCCATAAAAAGGAAAATGCCTGTGATCTTGCATTTATTCCTAAACTTTGTATAATGTACAAACAAACGTGCACTGCACAAGCAAACATATTAAAGTGCATGAACATTAATAACTTTCATGTAAACAAGGACAGTGCTTTCTGGTAATGTAAAGTCAGTAGCAACTTGTCTTATCTCAACTTGGGGACTTGGGATATACAAACCGACGGGAAGATGAAAGAGCGAAAAAAAACTCCTTTCACTGCCCCGATTCTGAAAATCAATAAAAAATTATTCAGACAAAATAAATAAATAAATAACCGCGTCCCCAAAATATACGGGACAAAGTGAAGTGCGTCCCCCATCAGTTCATTACGGGACAGGCTTTTTAGTTGCCAAATATGGGACAATCGCGTATTTTACGGGAGGGTTGGCAACCCTATCTAGACCACAGACGGAAATTAAATGAGGTTTTGTCATTTTCCCTAAAAAACGGGACAAATTGTGTCCCGGGAGAGATCTTATCTTTCCCGGGACAGGTGGTGAAAAAAGAAAACAATTATGGGAAAAACGGGACGGGTGATAGCGAACGAGGCAGCTCTGCAGATTCGTAGTGTTGCCATTGTATTTTACCTTCGCAAAACAGTTGTTGCAGATTGCATATTCTTTATGAAGTTTCCTCCCGTCATCCGTCTCGTAAAAGCCAAAGTGGGTCCACACTTTAGAGTGGTAACTTGCGGGTGGGTCTTTGATTTGTTTTCCGTTGTTGGTATTTTCCGCCGTTCTTGCATGTGCTCTTCCGTTGTTAACTCGTCTTATTCACCGGCCGCTGCTTACGCCTACTTGACTCTTACGGGATGAGCGCCCCCACAAACAGGACAGGAGAGATTAAGCCTTAGCCTCACTGAACCACACGGGATTGGACGGGATGTCTGTGTGAAATGCAGTCTCAACAGCTGTTGGTACTGTCTATAAAAAAAAGAGGAGAGGAAATCAGAGTCAACTTAGGATAAGTGTTCATTTTTAAAATAAAAAGTTGCACTGTTTGACAAATACACGATTGGGGGAAAAAAAAAAAAAAAGAGGGATGAACAGGTTACCTCAACCTCCTGTCCAACAAGAGTCCATTCAGGAGCGGGTCCATACACTGGCATGTAGACAGGACCTGTCACAACCACTCTGGGAGACACCCTGGGCGATGATTGGTTGTGGCACAACACCCCTGGCCTAGGTGAAGGGGGTGCGAGCTGATGGAGCACTGCAGCATGCAGACGCTCCACCAAAATCAGTCCTGAGGTGCACCTAAACAGAAAACAACATGTTAACACATATTTGTCATATCAAATGAAGAGCAAGTAAGGCTGAAGAAGGAAGAAACTTACACCATCATAACACCACCATGTACAGCTGACGAAGGGGGAGGTGATCGGCCATATACACAAATGTTAAACCTGGAAGAAGTGTCACATAATCAATTATGTAATCACACAATTCTAAGAAATATCTGTTAGCACAGTGTCACTGAAGAGAAAAAAATACAACAAAAATATGTATTTTACACACCCATGCGTGCAGCAACACGATGATATACTTGACGTAGCGCTGTTTGTAGTTCTGGCTTGACAGTCAGGCGAGGTGGAAAGTCAAGCACAAACACCTACAAAATAGTTGTATATAAAAAAAAAAACCCAAACAAACATAAAAATGCAAAATAAATTCATGAATATTCTTGTTATTGAACTATGGATCATGGAATTACTTGATATTGATAAAACAAAGTGGCGATGACATTCATGTGTTCAAATTTGTTTGTCACAGCAGATAAACAAACCTTGGGCCAGCGGTCCAACACAGTTGCCAGTAGCGCAGCAAAATCCTGGGCGGAGTCTGTTACAAGCCCGTGTTCAAGGTTGTTGCCCGGGGAGAGAACACAAAACCATCCACAAGTGGACAGAGATGTGAGTCTCCCACCACCAGAACAAAAACATAAAGAAACTTGTGGCTTGACAAAATCACGACCCATACCTTCTTGTCTGGTTGCTGGGCCTTAAGAACGAACTTGCACTGTTTTGTCAGTCAGGAGCAAAACGGGCCATCTTCGCACCCAGGTCGCTGACCAGTACCGCGCCCTGTGTAAATTGACAAAAAAGAAAAATCTAAATATGTTTTTGTAAGATTTATTTGGAATACAACATAACACAGGCAGAACATGAAATCATGAACGTGGAAGTACTCACGACGTTCAAAGTCCTTCCGAGGTGGAAAAGGTGTCCAATCCTGTTTTTGCTCCAGGCGTCGTTTCATGGCCAGAGAGCGACGGAATGCCTTGGTGTTCGGCATCTGAACAATGAAATGAAAGATTGTGTCATTTTCAATGAAGGACAATGATAACACAAGTTTACAGAAAAAAGTGATGTTTTCTCACACACAACATCAAAACACAGAAAGGTTTCTATACCTTTGCAGCTGGAGACGATGAGCTTAAATCAATAAAGCAAAAGAAAATGTGTATGTGTACTCTTGGACCCTAACCCTAATGACATACAAGTCTATGGGGTGAAATTTCAACTTTGTCCTACAGATATGGGGCCACTTGCTTTTTCATCAGGAGCCCCCAAGAAGAACCCACTCCAAATTTGGGGCTTCTAGTACTTGAGGAACCCCGAAACCCTAACCCTAATTTCAGCTAACCCTAACCCTAACCCTAGTTTCAGCCTTATTGTTAACCCTAATTCAATGCAAGTCTATGGGGTGAATTTTCAACTTTGTCCTAGAGACATGGGGCCACTTGCTTTTTCATCAGGAGCCCCCAAGAAGCGCCCACGCTAGATTTGGGGCTTCTAGCCAATGAGGAAAAATTTGGAGCAGACACGAAAGGGTTACAGCTGAGAAGGCACTTAAGATCCTCAAAGGACTGTTGCCACTCACTAGACCAAACAAATGGTTTCAATGGACTGGTTAATTCTTCTCTCGTGGCCGGCAGCTCCACTGCCTTAGTGCTGGAGATGCCCGCTCAGGGGCGCCGCCAGGAATTTTGGGCCCCCTTCAAAAAAACAAAAACAAATGGGCCTCCTTTGCGCAGCGCTTGTCAAAAGCTTCACATCACTCAAAAAATACAGTATAGTTCAATAATAGTGCTTGAGTCCATCTTGACAGTGTCAATGTATTTTTATTGTGAATTCTCCACAAAGCAAACTCTTAACATTTATGAATGATTCATGAAAAAACACTTGATGTCTCTCGGACAAAGTTGAGCTTTGACCTTCATAGACTTGCACTGCATTAGGGTTTAGCGATAAGGCTGGAATTAGAGTGAGGGTTTTGGGGTTCCTCATGGGCTAGAAGCCCCAAATTTGGCGTGGGTGTGTCCAGGAGGATCCTGATGAACCTGAAAGTGGCTCCATGTGCCTAGGACAAAGTTGACCTTTGACCCTCATAGACTTGTATTGCATTAGGGTTATCGATAAGCGATACAAACCTGGTGAGTTTAAGACTTAGTGACTCTACGTACATGAATATATGGGGTACCCCGTCCTTACCTTGTTCCAACCTTCCCTCCACAAACCTGGCTGTCCAGTGCCGAAGTCAAAGTGAGAGAGAGAACAAAGAAGGAGGAGGGCCTGTGACGCCGCTGCTGATTGGTTCGTTGGTCGGTTGAATGAGCCAATTCTAGAGCTCCCCTCGGTGTCCACACACTGCAAAATATATCTAAGAAATAAACACTTAAATTGAGAAAGAACAGGCTAGAAACAAGTCAAATTATCTGCCAATGCAGTAAGATATTTAGACTTGGTAAGATTTCTTAAAATAAGACGATATATCTAGGCATTTGAAGAATGGAAAAACTCTTGAAATAAACAGTAAAGCACTCATTCCAAGGACTGTACTAAGTCAAATAAACTTGATACTAGCTTCTCAATTCTTTTTTCACGTTTGCTTCTTTCTTAATTTGAATGAAAAGATCTTAAAACCAGACCTACTAACAGTGCAATTCTTCTTAATTTAAGTGTTCACAATATTAGCTTTTTTTTCTCAAAATGAGACAAAGCATCCACCCCCCCTACGCCCATTCCCCCCCAAAAAAAAATAATTCAGCAAACAGAATTAATATTGTCAACAACTATTTATTCACTTAAATTGCTGACAGTGCCTTCACTGCCTTGTAATAAAAACGTCACTAAGGCATTGCATCTTAAAACAACCTCAAGCAATCATTTCTAGAACGCAAGTAACAATTGTTACAATATTCACCGTCATCATTATTGAATATTGATTCAGATTCCCTGACACTCAGTTACACAAAAAAAAAAAAAAAAAACAGCATGGGGACAGCATATAGTGTTGATATATACTGATAACATGTTTGTTCCAACAGACTCCCACCCACCCTCAAGTTACAACTACCAGGGGAGTCTATCACTACCTATGCCTAGTACACAGCTCTACTCCCCAATAAAATCTTTCCATTCTGCCATGGTCTTTTTTGGATGAGGCTGTGGTGTCTCACTCATGGATAGTGTCCTGTAGCACTTCTGTCTGAATGACAGAGAGAAGGGTTGCCACACACTTTTGGATATGTGAGGTGCAGGGCATAGTAGTAACCCATCAGATGAAGCAGACCGTCACTCAAGTCTTCCGTGGCTCCAAGACAGATGAGACAGCGGGTCCCATCAAACAGCAACACAGGAGTGCAGAAAGACCTCTTCTGCGAGTACATTGTGGGATCTTCTGTTGGCTAAAGAAAAAGAAGAAGGAAACGCCACATCCATGCATGGAACTATGAAGTGTTGAATGTGAGAAAATGCAAACAAACTTTCACCTGAATGACATGAAGCAGTGCCTCACTGGCATGTCCCAGCTTCTTCGGTGGTGGACTTGGTGAAGGAAAGAGTGTGGGGAGTGGCCTGAGCAGCGCAATGGAATATTCCACTGGAATAGAACAAATCAACTTTGAGTTCAAAGTTAGTCTTCCTAAAAATGAGTCTTATTAGGTTTGTGTTGATCACAAAAAAAAATCTTATTTTTTCAGCATGAAGAGTATTACCATTCTGCATCTATTCATTCAGCGCAACATAAACCATCCTATGTCCAAGGAAACAGCTACACAGTCAATTAGAGACACAGCAAAATGACTCACCTACATCCAGCGTTATGCGTGGCTTCATCACTTCATTTTTTTTCCAAACACCATAAAATTACACATTGGTGCAGAAGTCTTCCCATCTCTTTTTTTAGTTCATCAATGAATTTTCTGTTGCCCTTATCCAGAATGCGCCGCAGCTCATTCATCGCCTATAATGCAAGTCAGTGTTAAAATCTGCAAAAATGCTTGCTTTTCATCATAAACCAAAACAAGTTACTTACACGATAAAGATCCTTGACACATGAATATGCATCCAGGATCTTTGTTGGCCTTGTCCTGTTCTTTCAGAACATCACTATCAATGAAGGATCTTCTTGCTTGAAACTGCAGGTCAAGAATTTGGGAGACAGCATCTTGGTTGGGTTTTGGTTTCTTGTACAGCTCCTGCAGGGTCTGATAATGTCTGGCGTGTGCTGTCAGACCATCTTTGGCTGATGAAATGGAGGAGACAAATCAGTAAATCAGTCAAATGGATGCAGAATGAAGACACAGTTCCTGGCTTCATTCGGTGCAGTCTTGTCTGGTACGGTGGAATTCTCAGCCGAGAGGAAACCAGATCCAAAACATTATGAACAAGAGAGAAACAATAGACCCAATTAGGAAAAAAGAAAAAAAAAGTGTTATGCTCGATGTTTTCAGAGCAAAGTAGGTAACCAATCACATCTACACTAATAAGGGCCCAAATCAGTTTCCTCCTGAGAAAGTGTTCTGGTCCAGGAAAAAGGTCTCTCAAATCATCACGACGGAGGGTGTGGAGCAAGACTTCATCGATGTTGGCAGCTATAAAGACAGTCCAATCATTAACAAACCTTTTAGACTTAACAACTCATACATTTTTTTAACTAATGAATTTAATTCAACTTGACAAGTCAAACCAAGTTTGTTTTGTGCCAATTTCTGTTATCAGAATTAATTGTAAATGCAATTCAGTTTAGACATTTTGTCTCAAATTTGTAAAATACTTCTTTTTGAAATCAGTGTCAGCATACAGTTATTTTAATTACTTAGCGGACAAATCACAGTAATGGAAATTTTTTCATACCTACACATGACATACCATTTAAAATTGATACTGTGACATCATCCAGCTCATCCATTATTGGCCCCGGTTTGGATGTCCATTTAATTTCTCCTCAATCTGGCAGGGAAAAAAAATCATCATATTAAGGTCACAATTAGGACAAGCTGGCCTTCCGACTCAAGATCCGTTTTTTTACAATGCCCATCTGCCATGGATCCCAAAGTTCCCATGCAATTAAAAGTTGTGACACCTTAGCTGAATGATAACCCTAGACAGCTCAACGGATTGCTAGTCATACAGACAACAATCAAAATTGGAGTGAAACTTGTAACCACAATGCCTGCAACATGGTGGTACTTATGGTAATAATCATCAAATACCAGTGTTCTTCGTGACCAAATGACAACATCTGATAGGATTGTGCCACCTTGAACTGCAATCAACTTAAATTTTGATAAAAACAAGCAAATTGTACCTAAACTACATCTTCAATCAATCCAATTTGAGCACCCTCTACCCCATAAACTGAAGATACTGCAATACAAACTTGGTAGTACAGTATTTCGTCATGCCACATATAACTAGGAATGATAATTGCTTGTTCACATGACTAGAATTGCAGTACATCAATCCAATACAAAATACACACTTGTGACACTTGTCATCAAGCTCATAAATCCATCAAGTCGAGATGAGCACGTGCAAGGAGTCGGACTCCGTGAGTTCATGTAAACAGAGCATTGCGTTTGCATAAATTATGCACGGCTATCGAGCTAGAAGCCGAGTCCGATTTGGTGCACATAACCACACTATAATGCCTCTCAATGTCCTAACCCATGCCACGCAACACAAACGTGAGGGACCGATTTGAGTTTCTCACGGGACCAGCAGTGAAGTCACAACCGTCGCCCCAAATGAAATGTCGCAGCAGGAGCCTGAGGATATTCTGAGTCAACATGCTGATCATCAGGTAACGTAATGTTGGCTTCCTTGACGACATTAGACAACTCCCTGTTTATATTTTATCCATATTTTAGTACAAAGCCTCCTTGTTTTCTGATCTGCTCCTGTTTGACTTGTTCGGTTTTTGTTTTGACATTATGCTGTTAGTGTTTATTTCAAATTAACAAGAAGTACCGGTACAGATAGTAGGAAATTAATATAACACTTGCGTCAAACAAAGAATAACTAACTGTACATATCATGTCTACAGGAAGGAGCTGGTACATTAAGTGAGAATATTCAAGAATATTAAGAGAAGATGTATTCAAGGTTGTCCTGAGGTCAACTGTACCAACCATTGCCAGAGCTTATGGAGCAATTTGATGTTATTGTACAGTAAAAATGGAATATTGGAGCTGTTGGAAAAAAAAAAAAAAAAAAAGAAAAAAAAAAGCCAACTTTAAGGCTTAATATCTCCAAAATGATACTGTACATATGCTTGATAATGACTGAGGATATAGTCAGGGTGTTCCTCAGGTCAAGTGTACCAACCACTGACAGAAATTATGGAGCAAAGCAATGTTACTGTACAGTAAAAAATTGAGTACTGGGCCCTTTTTGCCTGTTTGAAAAGCTAAAAAAAAAAAGGAAAACAACAACTTTGAGGCTTAATATCTCCAAAATGGTACATTAAATATGCCTTATAATGATTGAAGATATATTCAAGGTTGTCCTGAGGTCAACTGTACCAACCATTGACAGAGCTTATGGAGCAATTTGATGTTATTGTACAGTAAAAATGGAATATTGGAGCTGTCGCAAAACAAAACAAAAAGCCAACTTTAAGGCTTATTATCTCCAAAATGATACAGTAATCAATCACATTTAGAAATCAAATGTTTCTAAATGTCAAGTCAGTAATGTCAAGTCAGTGCTTGATGTGTCATCAGCAGGCGTCGGCGTCAGGAATGGGGCATGGGCGGGTTTCGGGCGGAATCGCCAGGCGTTGGGAAGCGTTGGCGGGTGTCGGGGGCTCGTGGCCAGGTGGCGGACGTCACGGCAGGCAGTGGCCAGGTGGGCTCAGTCCCGCAAACGCTGCTTACAGCTTTAATTTTGTAATGCTTTGATAACATTGTTTAAGTTGAGTTTAAATTTACACTATTTTTTTTTTCTTATCTGCTAATTGTTCAAAAATGCTGATGTTAATAGTGTGTTTGCACAGTAAATGTTATGGCACTTTAATTCATATGGCAGTACATTTAAAATAACTGGCCGTCAAGTTCCAGGAACTGACAAACTGCACTGAGTTGAGTGAGATTCTCCAAAGGAACTCCAGTATAAATGTGGACTTTACATTCTAGTCCCCTGTGAAGAAAAACCCAAAAGTGAACGTTTTTGTGCCTCACCCTTTCTAACTGGGACATTTGCAAGGGAACGCAGACTGGTTATGCATATTGAATATTCCTGCCTTTAGTGAGAGATCGGTGAGAAACAAGTTTTTGTGTCGTCCTGATAAAAGAAAAATGTTTCTGCTGTTACCTCAGAAATTGCCCGTTATTATTGTGGCTCCGGATTTTGGAGGTAGATTTTTTTTATTTTTCATAAGGAACAGGATAACAGTAATGCCCTGGCATTGGCAATAAGCTTTAATTTTGTATTTGCATTTTTTTTAACTTTAGATTTACATTAAAAATGTTTCTGTGTAAAGTGCTGATGTTAACTGTTTGCACGATAAATGTTATGGTGCTTTCGTTTATATGGCAGAACATTTAAATTAAAGTGTATGAAAGACTTCTTTTAAATTCATTATTGGCTTTTGCGTATACAACGTGATTAATCGTGATTGATCAGGTAAATCATGCGATTAATTGCGATTAAAAATTTTAATCGTTGTTGTAGTGCCGCATCTGGGCCTAATCTTCTTTTCACAGGACAATAGGAATTTATTGCAGCACGGCCTTCCGATGAACCACGTTGGTGGACGCAGAGGTGGTACCCGATTGGCTGTGATGCGACTCTTCTGATGATCAGATCTCATTTGGGGTCAGGAGAGACCGTAAAATACCCACTTTAGGAAAACACTTTCCCCACAAATCACAGGGGGGAGTCAGTCCAAGGGGACCTGGCGCCAGGAACGAGGGGTCCTGCTTGGAACTATCCCCAAAGTTTACGACTCTTATCTGCTCCAGGACATTCCTCAGCTTTGAACAACAACACCAGATGTTCATGAAGGACTCACATTTGCAAAATGTTAAAATGTTAAAAACTGTATTTTCTTCTCCACAGGGACACTTCAAACTCACGTATTCACAATTGTTGTCAAAATTAAAGCACAAATGGACTTGATGAATGGTTTCCCTAGCTCAAGGTTTGGCCAACCCAGGATTCCATCCTGAAGGAGATGTACAATGGAACTTCAGGTGGAGCCACAGTGCCTTCAAGAGGCAGGAATAGGAAGTGCCTCTGGGGGGTTGATGTAGACTTGGACAAACGTTTCATCAGTTTATCTCCCTCTGCGTTACACAGTTAATTCTTTCCTTCCCACATTTCTCTTACATGCCCCATGCTACACTCTAACAACTTTCACTCTCATTAGGGTTACAACTAGGGCACACTCGTGTCTTAGCTATCTCTAGCATTACACACATATACATATGCACATATATATATATATACACATATATATATATATATATATATATATATATATATATATATATATATATATATATATATATATATATATATATATATATATAATATAGATACATACACTCATATACGTTGGTAATCTGTGTTTCATATGTCTATAGTTATGTCGGCAAAAATAAAATAAAGATTTGTTTATGCCTTTGTTACCCTGTTTCATTAAAATCTCATTTTCAGGTATGTGTGTTTAGATTAGGTTTATACATATGTTGATATATTTGGTACTTTATAATTAAGACGGTTCAATATGCTTGTAAAGATAATGTCGTTTCTATCTGCTTAGTTATTTCGTTTTCGTTCTTCCCTTCTTCTTAAGGTTGTCCCAGTTCAAAAAAAAGGGGCTATGTGATTGTGTTTATTCATCCTGTGCTTGTTTCAGTCATTGTCGGTTTTATTGGTTTATTGATTTATCAGCAACGAAACATACACTACATACATGCTCATCATACGCAACTGGTATAGGCGGACCTACCAGTTTTAGGGTCTGAACGGCCTCTTCATTGGCTCTCGGAGAGCGGGATACCACCCCCGTCCCGAAACTTTAAGCTAGTGAATTTCACTCTGCCGTTCAGAAATTTCTCATCCCTCGTTTTGTGAAGGCCTTGTTTTCGTTTGTTTTCCCTCTCGTACTTAGTTCGTTTTTGTCGTAATTGTTCATTTTTGTTTAAATCATTTTTGCCTCGGCATTAAGCCAACTCTTTGCTCAATTTAAGCGGCAGCTGACAGCCCTGAGACTCGTTCCGAGACCGCTACTTTCATTTTAATTTTTACCTTTTTCAATTTTTCCTTCCACAATCTCGAGACCGATTTTTGTCATTTTTCCTTTTTCTGTTTTTAATTGGCTCAACGTCGCACCTTCGAAGTAACCGAGTAGTTTGTTTGATCACCGCACTTATCTCGGATTACGCAAAGAAGAGCGCACGTCGATGCTGAACTGCCAGTGAAGACATCTCCCAGACAACAGCAGAACGGGCTTCCAGCGTCTGAGCTTGGTGCGTCCATCTGAGCTCCCTGCCCGCTGCCTGACCCGAACGGCCCGGTACCATCTCCCAGGACCACCTTGGAGGACCATCAAGCAGCGATCTCCCAATCACCTGCGGGCCGACGCTCATCCAACGTAAGCCTCGTCACTCGCTTTTGTTCTGAAGTCTGGTATGCATCATAATAAATTTAGTCTTAAATTCTAAAGCCCGTAAACAGTCTGGTTGGCTGTTCCAACAGCCGATAGGTCATAATTTTTCTTTCCCTTTTATTTTGCTACTTTAGGTCTCAGTTTAGGGTCCGTTTCCAGTCACACACGCACCCACATGCCCACACAACACACACGCACAACACACATAGATACCTTTCGTTGCTGGTGGTGTTTTGTGGTCATTTTGTGTCATACTGCCTCGTTTAAACTGTTTGGTGTTTGTTGAAATAAATGCATATTGAGCCTGATGTCGTTGTTTGACTGGGTTATTAAAGTGTAGTTCAAATCCCTGCGTACCGGCCAAAAACTCACCATTAAGGTGAAACGGTACTGAGACTGATTCTAGTGTTTCTTACTCACACTAACAACCAAGAAAAGGTGGTGCTCCGTAAATTTTCATATCAAATATTCTTTCCTCTGTTCCGAGTCGGTCCGTCCGTGGGAGCAGGGACGGCGTCACGCGTCCTCCCTGTCCCCTCGGAGTCCCTCTAGCGGTCAGACTAAGAATTGCATGTAAAATCCATGTTTATATATTTGGCATTCCGTTTCATTCCTTAGGGAGTTTGATCGTTCAAATTAAACAATCCTCCTCCCTCCACTACATTGCCCAGCCCCAGTAAAAACATTTTTCTGGTGCCAGCATTTCGTGAGGCAGAAGTTGATTCAGACTTCAGTGCCTTGGAGCGAATAGCTTCGCCACTCAACTGGCCAAGAGACATGTGGCCTGTCCTTCTCCAATGCAAGCGGGTGGGAAAAGCACAGGAGTTGGTGTCTGCTCTTTTCTTAGAAGACAGCCTGCAATATGATGTTGGAAAGGAAGCAATTTTTCCTGCTTATGAGCTTGTTCCTGAGCCCTACCGGCAAAAATTTAGGAACCATAGAAAATCTAGTGGTCAAACCTTTGTCGAGTTTGCATGGGAGAAAAGCAACCTCTTTGATAAATGGTGTGCAGCTAATGATGTCAAAAATGACTTTGAGTCACTCCGTGAGCTCGTTCTTTTAGAAGATTTTAAAGACTCTTTGCCAGAGAAGGTGGTAATGTTCTTGAATGAACAGAAAGTGTCGTCATTGTCCAAGGCTGCTGTCCTCGCAGATGAGTTTGTGTTGACCCACAAAAATGTCATCTCATCTTCCCCCCTGATCGGACACGCCTTCTGCTTCTCGTCCCACAAGAGCCGAGTCTAGCCACCTCCCCCTTGAAAAGGCTAGAGGGAAGGGATTTCTGGTTTGGCCATAAAGTGGTAGACTGCGCAACACCAGGGCTCTCGACCGTCCAGGGTAAAAACTCCCCGAAAACTTGAATGACTATTGTCAGATATCATATTAACTACAAAGTGATCAGGGGAACGTTGGAATGGGAAGGAAAACTCCATTCAACCAAAACAGAAACACGGTAACAGACAATATGGCAGAACTACCAGCTAGCTCATAAACAGAGGGAGATGGCGAAACGAACTCCTCGTGACTAACGACGCGGAAAAGGGCTCGGACATAAAAATTATTAGCAAGGAGATACGGGATTTAAAAACGGAATCAAAAGAAGTCCTTCGCACGTTTGGAGAAACACTGAGGAACGACGTGGAAAAAGACTTGGACGACTTCAAAGATGAAATAAATCAACAACTTGCGAAAGTCGTCACCGAACAGGAGCTCCAGACCGGCAAGATCAACGAGGCTGAGTCGCGGATTGAAAAGCTAGAACGTTGGGCACAGGAAGCTAATGACGCTCTGGTCATATCACTGAGAGAACAAAAAGCTCTTCAGGACAAGTTAACTGACCTGGAGTCCAGGCCGAGGAGAAACAACCTACGTATCTATGGAGTCACTGAAGGAGAGGAGGGAGAATCTGTGGCCAAGTTTGTGGAAGACCTGCTGAAAAGCGAACTGCACCTGCCAGCACATTTTAATTTCCAAATTCAGAGAGCACACCGCTCATTTGCACAGAAGCCAGCGGACGGTGCCCAACCGAGACCCATCATTGTTAACTTTCTGGAATTTACTACCAAAGAGAGGGTCCTGAGAGAGCTATGGACAAAGAAAATAGAACTGGGGAATAAAGTACCGTCATTCCATCACGATTACGCGACAGAGATGGTCCAAAAGAGAAAGGAGTACAACACTGCTAAAAGAATCCTGAAGGAGAAGGGCATCCGCTTCCAGACGCCATTCACCAAGATGAGGACCCACTGGGATACGGGAACTCGAACCTACAACAGCGCAGAGGAGGTAAAGGAGGAATTGGCGAGACGCGGCCTGGCGGAGAAGACGGCGGTGGCGACGGGTGCGGAGGGGCCTGCGGCACTCGGTGCCCCGCACTGCGACGGAGTGGCAGTGCAATGAGGGATCCTGGAGGGACTACGCATCAGCAGCGACACGAGCCAGAGAAAAGCTACAAGAGTTTCAAAGATTCTTTGATTAAATTCAGAGAATAAAGGGAAGAAAGCTGGTAGGGATGTTCTAGTATGACGGGTGTTTTTAAGTTGACAAATTATTAAAATTGAATTCCCATGTTAATAGAAAAGAGACTGTGGGAAGTCCGGGTCGCTCCTTTTTTTCTAACGTTGGACTCATTTAGAACGACTAAAATCCTCATTGCAGGTTCAAGTGTCATTTCTAAGTTAGGTTAGATTTTTGACTGCCTTCACGCGGGCCGGACAGAGACACGCCGTAGTTTGGCCATGCCTGATCTACAGGAAACACATCTCTCTCAACAAGAGCACGACACACTGAAAAGATTTGGATATAGAAATGTTTTTTTTAGCTTGTTCAGGAAAGGCCCAAAGAGAGGTGTCACAATATTAATCTCTAATTCTATCAGTTTTGAAGTTGTTAAAAAAATAAATGACAAAGAAGGGAGATATGTAATAGTCAAAGGGAAATTGGATGATAACTCAGTTACTTTGGTTCAGGGTTGGACAAGTGCTTTTTGAAATCACTGTTTGAGATCATAGCTGTGGAAAGTGAAGGAATCCTAATATGTGCAGGGGATTTCAACATGATTTAAAAGCTAAACTCGACACAACTAATGGCAACAGAAGTCAGACCCGCCTGTCGAAACTTGTCAACGTCTCTCTAGCCGAACTCGGGATGTTTGATGTTTGGAGGGACCTCCACCCTTACAGAGGACTATTTTTTTTATTAACATTACAGACAGATACAGAATAGAGGAATGTAAAATAGGAATGACTGACTTGTACTGACACAGTATTAATTTCCTTATTATTTGTCTAAATAAGAGGAAGAAAAACACACTTTGGAGATTAAATGTGTGTATGCTAAATAATCCAAAAACACTGGAGGAGGTTAAGAAAGAGATTAAATGCGCTATGGAGGAGAACATAGATAGTCCAGTAGACACTTCCATACTGTGGGACACAATTAAAGCTGTGATGAGAGGGAGGTTAATAGCGAGGGCAGCCTATCAAAAAAAGACTAGATGTGGCGAGGGGGAGGGTCTGGCGGAGGTGGAGACAATTCAGATGGTGGGTATAAAGGAAAAATGTGGGGGGGGGGGGGGGGGTGCCTGACAATGCCACCTGGGGAGTTTCACCCCAGGAAATAAACTATAATAAAATTCCACGGGCTACACAGGTTCGTTACGCTTTGAAATTTAAGAGGACGAGACGGACTTCCAATGAAACAGCTTTATTTGACAACAATTTAAAATAGACCAGGTTTAGCTGCCTGAGTGTCAAGGAAATAAGTACCATACCAAAAAGACTGTTCAACATAAGAAAATAAGGGGAACAGGGCCAAAGAAACCAAAGAAAACTCAAAAAAGGGAATAAACAAAGCTAAGGGAATCACTACAAACCAAAATTCACGCTACGCCAACTGCTGTCCTAAAGAAAAGAGAACAAAATTAACATACTAATACCTTGAGACACCCAGGCAAGCGTTAAACAGTTAGAACGAAAGGAAAACTTTTATTTATTCTTCGCGCGCACACACACACACACACACACACACACACACACACACACACACACAGGACCAAAACCCAAAACAAAAAGGTAACGATCACTGGGGAACAAGATATTAATGAACTAAAAAAGGAAATCAAACTATAACAAAATCGCTACTCAATAGAAAACCCAAAGTTTCACCAAAATTTCACAACAAAACAAAGAAAAGAAAACCAACCAAAGAAAGTGGTTACGCTAACAAAAGAAACAGACAAACTGAATTGTCTAAACCAAATAAACCAAAATCAAAGGAAAAGTGTCCGCGTTGTGGTGGTGACACCGCTGTTACCCGGCTAGACGGGTGCGGCAATTGATTGGACATCGCCGCCGCAACAGTAACAGAGGGGAATTGAGAAAACAGAGGAAGACGGAGCGACTGCACCCAGGCAGGGGGTTGAGACCAGCGTCCTTCCAGTACCCGTCTCGGCGCACCGGTGTTCAACTGCAAGGCAGCCTCCCCGCCAAGCGCCAGAGGAGGGGGGGGGGGCTGCGGCTTTAACAGCCAAGCGGTGAATGCACAACGATCACGCACACACAGCACCACCTCCCGATGAACGGGCACCCGCCAGGGTTCCTCCTCCGGCTGCGCTTATGGCCCAGCCCGCTCTGGGATTGCTAGCCGAAATGCTAAGAACTGCGAAGGACAGAGTTCTCAGCGTGGACACGCCAGAGGACAGAGTGCTGACTCCAGCCTGCGCTTCTTTTTAAAAGAGCTGCTTTCACTCTGCACTCTGGCGCAGGTGTAATCAGTGCGTTTACATGCAGAGCTTAATCGGACTAAGCAATAATTTGGTTTTCTCGTCCAATCGGAGTTCTCACCTTGTCCCCCTATACATGCAGCTGAGAAATTTGAATTACTGACGGGAACGTGTCCTCCTCCCAACAGTAGGGGGTGGAGTGAGCCTTTTCAGCTGGTCAGCTGCTTTCGGTTGACATATTACATCATTATGATATAGAATGATAGTTCATAATGTACGTGTTACTTACTTTGCAGATAAGCTGTATCCTATTATCTTAAAAGATAACCATGAGACAAGAACGTTGTTTGCTGTTGGAGGGCTACAACAACACAATGTCTTCGATGCTACGCTTTGTGCCGTCGCCACGGACCCGAAACTCTCGTTCTTGTTGGATGCCGGTTCTGCGCAGACTGGTGGGAGAGTTTGTGTACAGGTTTTGCAAAGGAACAGTGTCTTCAGTTATACACACGCTCATTAAAGTGCCGACCGTGGAGGAAGCTTGTGCCGTTTCCAGCAGAATAACAGCGAAATTATCGAAATAAAAACAAATCAGAAAAACATCTCTTTGCTGTGCTTTAATTTACAAAGTTAAAATTCTTCTAACTTATAAAAAATGTGAACGAAAAGGTAGAAATATAAATACGAAGGAATACGTATTTGTTCAGGGCTGCGCAAAGCCGGAGCCCTGCATTTGCTGCGCTACCATTTTTAAAAAGGTCTCCGTTGCGTGTTATTTTAATATGTCCATCTCTTTTAGAAGAGAAAGCATCGTCCCGGTCTCATCCTCTCTCCAAATGTCAACATTCTTATTCGCGTTTGCTGGTTGTTTCGCGCCGAAGGCAATAATTCAAATTTTTTTATCGCGCGATTAACGCACACGGTGCTTTTTGAACCTTTGGCCGCTCCGTAGATTGTGGAAACGGGAAATGAATTGACTCACAGCACACAGTCACACGCTTGCAGCCGGCTTGTAAGCACAACAAAAAAAAAGAAAAAGACACTGAGCGTAGATGAGCACTAGAAAGGACTAACATGGATAAGGCGTCGATTGTAAATGGAAAGTTCCACTTAAAAACCCTGCCAGATGGCAGTCTTGACAGGACAAAAGTGATATGCATTTACTGTAAAGCTGTATTTAGTTTCCACCGGAGTACGAGCAGTCTTACGTTTCACTTGTCTGCGAAGCATACAGCTGACGCGGAGAGCCCTCCGCCCCCTTCTGAGGTAAAGCAAACCACGTTGGATGGTGTGGCACGGAGACCACTGGCCGCGTCCACCACACGCCAACTTTCAACAGCGGGGGCTAAATGGGTGTGGCTACGGCTTGCAGGCCAATTAATGTGGTGGAGGACGAGGGTCTGCGCGATATCATATATATTATACTGACTATGGATGAATATGACACTGACTGGATGATTATGGCACTGACTGTGGATTACTATGGATGCTGAACAGCTGTTATAGGCTATACTGCCTAACTGCACTATATCAGTTGAGTCCTGTACTGTATTGCACTGCCCCCTGTTTAATGCACACTTTATTTATTGTTTTGATTTAATTTAATTTAGTTTGTGCATCACAGTTTGATGCAGTGCATAAGTGTCATCCTTTTGTCTTAATGGCTGCTGAAAAAAGGGGATGAATAGTTCAAGTTCGAGTTGAAAAGTAAAATATAGAAATTTTGGTAGTACTAGTAATCATTACTATGTAATGTTACAGTTATGCCCATCTGTTATCTTTGTTGGGCTTGACTTTATGATTATTTTTTTTTTACCCTGTGCATCTTTTGTTTTGTTAGTAGTACTTGTCATTGCTCCAACACGAATAAACATGCTGCATCCCACTAGATGGCGCATTTGCCTTATTTACAAGCACCACGGTCATCGGAGCTGATCTCTGCCACTCTCAGCAGCGTGCATCTACTAAGGTCTACTAAGATTCCACAATCTATTACACCTCATGAGCAAAACAGGCTACAGGTAAAATTAAACATCTTCAGTTGAGCAACTCAGGCAAGTTAAACTGATTTAAAAACAAACAAACACTATAATACTAGGAAAAGAATCCTCTATATGTCAATAAATACAACAGATTGAGTATTCATAAAAAAAAATGCTTACTTTAAATAAGAAAATCCAACAAACCAACAAGTGCAACACTAAAAAGCAAACCAACAATCAAAATAATGCTTAATTGCCTTAGTTTCGTCCCACACTTATCAGCTTAGCTACTAAGAATAACACACATTATTCACCTGGACAGAAGGAGGTTCTGAGGAACGTGTTGGTCCTGGAGCTTCCTGGTCAGGATGTTCGGGAGATCCCTCTGGCTCAATGTCTGGAGCGCCAACATATTTTAGAATTGCTCCTGCAGAGACAAAGCTCATTAGATCATCAAGCAAAACAGATCAGAAGCGCATTTTCCTATTTTATTATTACAGTGATGTTGCAGTAATATAGGAAAATTAAAAATTAATTTGTTTTTAAATTAAACATTATGGTTGCAGTGTCCCTTTAAAGCTTTTACCCAATTACAAAACTGTCATTTTTAAGAGTTTTTGGCATTACTTTACACACTGTACTAGTTAAAGTAATAAAACTAAGATAGATGACCCACTGCCACAACAGTCTAAAATAGTCAACACCATGCCAAATAAAGTATTTCCATAAAATATTTCTTTGAATGATAAAACAGTAGCACATTTCTAATGAAGGGCCTACAAAATACAAAGTAAGCTTAGTAAATTCATCCTAAGTTAGGGTTAGGGCTAAAATAACATTAAGAGTCAAATATGTGAGAGACAACTTCCACTGAACAATAACAGGGGACTGACTACAACAACAACGACAACATGCCCTCCCTCCCGCCCTCCCTGTTAGAATGTGAATAAACGGGTGTGGAGTCAATCACTCATTCCCATGGCAGGATAGGCCAACATGGCAGGATATGATCAACTTTCATAAAACAAACAAAAACGCTGATTCATGACGAACAAATATTTGCCAGCCAGCTAACATTTATCCGATGCTAGCTAGCTGGCTAGCAGGAGAAATAAACAAACTTGGGGGGAGAGGGGGGGGACGACGACACAACAGCGTTTCACCTCCACCTCTCCAGCCCACATCACAAACAAATAACTTACCTTTCCCCTTTGCAAGTTTTTCTTGATCAGTTTTCTTTTCCTTCCGTTTTTCCACACCGCTGGGATAACTCCTTTTTGATGCCATTATGGTGTCTGTTTGTTTTTAATCCTCTCGCTAACGGGAACGAATGGTAGCTGTCAATCATTCACATCATATCTGTGCGTCGCCGGCCCGCTACGTCACAACCTGCGTGACAGTGCGGCAAGCCCCCAGATGGCGTCCCATTCCTTTCAATGAAGTTGCTCACCCAGCGCATGGCTCCCAAAACTTTTTGACTTCCGCATTGATGGGATAATAGAGCATGCGCAGTTGTGTCAGTGTGGAGACCGTCACTGACAGACGTGCGCGCTCACGGACCGTACAAAATTCAACATGGAAATCAATGTATTTTTTACGGAACAACTGATGATTGTTGTTTGGAAATTTTAGAAATAATAATAATAATAATAATAATAATAATAATAATAATAATTATTATTATTATTATTATTATTATTATTATTATTATTATTATTATTATTATTATTATCATCATCATTATTATTATTATTATTATTATTATTATCATTATTATTATATTAATAAAATAGTATTATTATAATAATATACTATTATTTCTGTATTAAACAAGTGAGCAATGTGCCACTGAATAATAAATGATAATTCTTTGAAGCAACTCTCTATGGACCATAACAGCACTGCCACACATATTTTTTAATGAATAACCTCTTTGGAAAGCAGACAAAGTAATTAAATGATTGGTCTATTTATTTCGACACCCTGGACAAGTCGACAGTTCATCGCAGGGCCACATACAGACAAACAACCATTCACACTCACATGCACACCTACGGACAATTTAGAACGTTTTCAATTGACCTCACATGCATGTTTTTGGAGTGTGGGAGGAAGCCGGAGAACCCGCAGAGAACCCACACAGACACAGGGAGAACATGCAAACTCCACACAGAAAGGTCCCAGGTCCGGGCCCCGGAATCGAACCCACGACCTTCTTGCTGTGAGGCGGCAGCGCTAACCACTGCACCACCGACTATTTTATTACTTAGTTGAAAATGCCATTTTATTTCATTTAACAAAGCATATCATTATTTCAAGATGCATTTAATTGTTTTGTGGTCCTGTGTTTTAGTGCTTCATAATTGTATTCTGTTGTCAAATTTGCCCATCAAAGTCAGATTAGTAATCCTGTACATCAGTTTAAGGAAAACCAATTCTAGGTAATGGATTGCAGATCTTGTAGTGACCTGTTACAATGGAAAGAAATGTATACATAATAAGTACGTCTGTGTGCCCGATATTTTAGCTAACACTAAACTTTCTGCACAACTGTCTGCATTGTGCTTTTTCTTCGGCCACAGAGAACAGAAACGTCTGTAGTTCTTTGTTCACCCATGGTACAGTTTCATAAGCTTTTCAGTTTTTAATACGTGTTAATGTAAAAATCCACACGCGAGGCATTTAAAAATGGTGGTTTTGGTCTTTCTTGAAAGACTGCCTTTGGCCAATCAGTGTCCTGAACGTTGCTACGTCACCCTTATGGTCTCAGCTCTGCTCGCTTCAAAACCCCAACGAGGCAGGTACCAAAATCCTAACCCCTGGGAATGTGACAATTGTTTTTCTCAATTTAAGTTTTCGTTATTTTGTTTGTTTTCGTTAACTATTATAACCGTGGTCAGGACCTCCAGTGAGAAGATCCTTTGGAGGACATTTAGAGCAAACAGTCAGACAACAGCAGCTTCACCACATCAGCTGAAAAATGGAGTTTGGATGCTTTCAGCTTCAAGTCGTGGACAGAAAATGATGACACTGTCACACTGATGTTTTCTTCTCCAACCTTCTCTCAGCTCCAGAGGTTGGTGGTCTGCAGGAGCTTCTACAGCAGCAGAAGATCAGTCTGGAGAGGAGATGTGAACGTGTGACTGAAGGTGAAGAAGCAGGAAGTTAAACTCTCCTCAACAGCATCTACACTGAGCTCTACATCACTGAGGGACTGAGTGAGGAGGTCAACAGAGAGCATGAGGTCAAACAGCTGGAGACCAAGAAGACCAAGAAGACCAAGGAGATCCTCCACGACCGTCCAATCAGGTGCAGCCAGATCTTTGAAGCCTCACCTGAGCAGCAGGGACTCAGGGAGTCACAGTGGTGCTGACCAGGTCTCTGGGCTGGACTGGGAAGCCTTGGGGTCCCACTGGAGGAGCTGGAGGAGGTGACTGGGTCCAGGGAAGTCTGGGGGTCTCTGCTGAGGCTGCTGCCCCCGAGACCTGACTCCGGATACGGCAGTAGAAGATGGATGGATGGATGGATGGATGGATGGATGCCAGGTGATAGAACATTTCATAAAAACAGACTCTGCATTATAACTTCTATTACACTCTAAATAACTCACTCCAATATAACTGCACTCGTCCTTCTCTCACATTACATTGGATCACAAACAACACAACAAAGACAATGATCCAACTGTACTGCCACGTCCAGACTCAGTGTAGGTCTGTAGGCCTCTTGGACCTTCATGTGAACCACTGCGTGTTGACTGGAGGTGAAACATGACTGACTACTGTCCTCCTACCTGGACAATGCAATCTCACTTTCATTCTGCTGCAGATGGCCATTTTCATTTTACACCGTCCAAATTTACAGCTCAGGGCGCTGGGACGAATTCCAAATTGTGTGCAGATACAGGCCTACATTTCAAATAATTATGAGAAAAATCCAACGTAAAGAGAGCACTTCCATTAGGAAATAGTCAACATGAAATTTCGTCTTCTACTGACACCTGCTGGTCAAATTGAATAGTTGCAAATATTGTGAACAAGTTGTCATCTAATTCTAATCCTAAACAATATGGCCATTCCAAGTCAAGTATTAAGACAATTAATCAGGTTTGCACTGCTTGATTGAACACATTCATCCCGTTCCAGTGCATTAAAACCCACTTCCCTTCAGGACCGTGTCAGCAAAGCCAAAACTTCCTTGAGTGACGCTGTTTCCCAGCATGCAATGCGAGCTAGCGATTCACAATACTATTTCGTCACAAACATGGATGTAAAAAATACAAAAAGGAAAAAGGGAAAAATGAAACTTCAGGAACACCAACCATTGCAATACAAGCAGAACTGGGCCGAAGTTTTATATTATGTACACCAAAATACAGCCTTCTGGTGGACAACCTATTTAATCCGTGTCTTCCTATGGCTCTTCTGTGGGTGAAAGCTCGTTGTAGAAATCACGTGCTGGGTAGGTCACCCCTCCAATCACCTCGGGGTAGGCCTAAGACAAGAGCCAATGGTTACCTTTGCAGGGTATCACCTGATACGGGTGAGCGAGTGAACAGAAAATATCGTTCAACGTGTGCAGTCGTAACAGGAGAAGCTTGCTGGTGGAAATGATGCACTACAAGTTGATGTGACACTAATGAATGCGATGGATGAGGCAGAGCAATGCTCCAGAACCTGATTCAGATTCAGACTACTCCCTCCACTTTTTTTATTTCATATGAGCGTTTAAAAAAAACAACATAATGATAATCGAATAAGCTTTAGTTTATTAATCAGAATTAAAACAAGTAGGTTTTGCCCTTACAAGGTTGTAGGTTTGTTATAGATGAGTTCCTTTGTTGTAGTTTGGTGCTTGAAAAACTATATATGGGATGTACCATGACCTGAGGGATTTCCTCATCCCATCCCAGCTTGGTTCTGATGCTGAATGTATCTTGCTGTACATCCCACTGAGCTCCAAGGGCCCTCTCCATAGGGAGCTGGTCTCTGTCAAGGTTAAGTGTTTTTACCTCTTTAGCTCTCTGCTCTTCAGGAATGGCGGCCAGCACCGAGCGATGATTGCTCACACACTTATTGAGCTTAAATCCACCTCTACCGCACAGGTCTGTTAGCTGCTGGTACAGATGTATTGCTTGTTCCACCGTGCTGACGGCCTTTAGACAATCATCCACGCAGAAATTTTGACAAACAGTGTTTATAACCTCGGCTGGGAAGTCATGCTGATTGTCGTCAGCTGCTTTCAGCAGGGCGAATGAAGCACAGCTTGGGGATGACACTGCCCCAAAGATGTGGACCAGCATCCTGTGCTCTTGTAGGTCCTTTGTAATGTCCCCATCTGGCCACCAGAGGAAGCGTAAGAAGTTTACATCCTGGTTGGAAACTCTTACTTGATGAAACGTTCCCTCAATGTCAGTCATGAATGCTACAGGGCCTTGGCGAAAACAAAGCAGCACACCTAGCAGTGTACTTGTCAAATTGGGACCCTGCAGGAGCTCTTTATTTAATGATGTTCACTCACTTTCAATCTCACAGCCACTAAAAAACCTGATCGTGATTGAGAGGTCCTCAGCAGCCAATCACTGTTGGGAGTCCAGCCTTCAAACCCTCCTCCTGAATCCACAGTCACATCTGTGAGCATCTGGAACTTTGGCCCCGATCCTCCACACCACACAACTTGGGATGACAGCGCCACCTACCTGTATCCTTTCAGCAGCCAGTCCATGCTCTGACCCGTTTCCACTGTGGCCTGTTGTGTCATCTGGACCGGAGTCTGGATCATCAGTGTCCAGGTTCATGGAATCTGTCAGAGTGCCGCCGTCCTGTGATGTAATGATAGAGAATCACTCTATTTATACTAATGTGCAGAACCACTAGAGTGTCATTTCTTCACTGCTGTCAGCAACAAGCATTTGGTGTCACACTGGTGTACAACACTTATGGGCTAATTAATCAGAAATGACATATTTATGAATCACCCGCAATGCCCAGATTGTTGCTGCTTATCTGCTGATATGAGCCGTCAACTGTTGCAATATAGAACCACGGGCAGGAAATTACAATTAGTGTAGAGTGTATTATAATTTAAAAGTTTACTTACGGTAGTTCTTTAAAGAATTTAGCAGGGATGGAACAGGCTAACGTGACGACGTCACCTCTAACACGGTAGGAGCTCAACCTGCTGTCACGGCGAAAACTCTGTGTTACATCCCGTCTAGGGGGACCGAGACACAACGTGTAGGACACCTTCCCCCACTCCCAAGCCTCATTAATTTTTCACTGCAGTTGGCAGTTTCAACAAAAAACATTTTGTTAATCAGTAAATGAAATAAACAAAACAACTTAACCGGTGGGCAGCAAAGGCTTCAGGGTGGGCCCAGGCCAAAATAATAAACCAAACTCCAACTAGCTCGCCTTAAGAACTAACTAAAGAAAGAAAGAGAACCCAAATACAGAAAGGCTAACCTCCCTACATACTTATTAAACAGGAGAAAAGAGGGGACAAAGAAAATGGCAGCCCACCTACAAACCTACAAATACGTATTCCTTCGTATTTATATTTCTACCTTTTCGTTCACATTTTTTGTAAGTTAGAAGAATTTTAACTTTGTAAATAAAAGCACAGCAAATACATGTTTTCCTGATTTGTTTTTATTTTGGTAAAAACTGTTATTCTGCTGGAAATGGCGTGCAGCGGCACCAGCTTCCTCCACGGTCGGCACTTTAATGAGCGTGTGTATAACTGAAGACACCGTTCCTTTGCAAAACCTGTACACAAAATCTCCCACCAGTCTGCTCCGAACCCGAATCCAACAAGAACGAGAGTTTGGGGTCTGTAGCGACGGCACAAAGCGTAGCATCGAAGTGTTGTTGTAGCCCTCCAACAGCAAACAACGTTCTTGTCTGCCTTTTAAAATAACCATGAGCACAAGAAATAGGGTACACCTTATCTGCAAAGCAAGTAACACGTACATTATGAACTATCGTTCCATATCATAATAGATTTAATATGTCAACCGAAAGCAGCTGACCGGCTGAAAAGACTCACTCCACCCCCTAGTGTTGGGAGGAGGACACATTCCCGTCAATAATTTGAATTTCTCAGCTGCATGGATACGGGGACCAAGGTGAGAACTCCGATTGGACGAGAAAACAGAATTATTGCTTAGTCCGATTAAGCTCTGCATGTAAACACACTGATTGATTAACATGGGCGCTGAATGGAAGCGCTCGGCGCGGCGGCGCTTCGCAGCGCTTCACTTCGCGCTGCTTCCACGTCCAGTGTGAACCGGGCGTAACTTTTCAACATTTTGACGTGGCAGATGCGGTTTTCTATCAGGAGTGTGCACTACATAATCTGTATCGGAAAGTTTGCGCTCCACGACATACGGACCAGAAAAACCAGCCTGCAAACGGGAACCGGGTAACAGCAACAATACCAACACTCGGTCGCCTGTCTCAAAAACTCGAGCCACAGCTTTCTTGTCAAACTGCCGCTTCATTTTAGACTGGCTGGCGACAAGAGTTTTGTGAGCAGTTTCACAAGCACAATGCAAGCATTCACGAAAAAAAAAAATGACGTAATCTAACACATTATTCTCGACTCATTTAACATCGTTAAGCCACTTACCCCTTAACAGACGCGAGGGTCCTCTCACCGAACACTAAATCAGCTGGGCTGAACCCGAGGGACTCCCACACATACATCGACGACTGAAGATACACTTTATGCTGCGGAACCATCACTGTGCTCACTGTGCCCCCCCCCCCCACACACACACACACACACACACACACACACACAAAAATATAGAATTGCAGTAGGTTGGTTTTGTTGCTCTTGGTTGTCCGTTAGTTTTTTGAGAGTTAGTAGAAGATAGATCCCTAAATAGTAAGTTTGATAGATGGATAGAAATAGATAAGTTAGTTAAAGTTACACACACACACACACACACATATATAGTTATTTATTAACCTCTTTCAATGAACTCCAAAAGACTCACCTGAATCAGATCCCCTGCAGGGGCAACGATTTTGTCTCAGACCTTCCGCCGAGGTGATCGGTGGAGTGACGCGCAACCAGCACGTGACCTCTACCATGTGCTTCCACCCACGGAAGTACCATGGGACGACACGGCTTAAATAGTATGGCTTGTCCACCAGAAGGCTGTATTATGGTGTACATAATATAAAACTTATATAAAACTTCGGCCCAGTTCTGCTTGTATTGCAATGCTTGCTGTTCCTGAAGTTTCATTTTTCGTCCCTTTTTATTTTTTACATCCATGTTTGTGATGAAATAGTATTGTGAATCGCTAGCTCGCATTGCATGCTGGGAAACAGCGTCACTCAAGGAAGTTTTGGCTTCGTTGACACGGTCCTGAAGGGAAGTGGGTTTTAGTGCACTAGAACGGGATGAATGTGTTCAATCAAGCAGTACAAACCTGATAAATTGTCTTAATACTTCACTTCGAATGACCATATTGTTTAGGATTAGAATTAGATGACAACTTCTTCACAATATTTGCAACTATTCAATTTGACCAGCAGGTGTCAGTAGAAGACGAAATTTCATGTTGACTATTTCCTAATGGAAGTGCTCTCTTTACGTTGGATTTTTCTCATAATTATTTGTAGTGTAGGCCTGTAATTGATGAGGAATCACGGCGTGCTAACGCTACTCAAACAGCTTAGATGAAAAAAGGGAGTGTGATTTGGATTTGTGGTACATTATGACAATCTTGGACTTGCAAGACTGAGGCGACGGTTCAATTCCCATCAATGTGTATTATATATGTGTTATTTAGCTCATCTATTCTACATTTTAAATAGATCACATTTGACATCTGACCCACTGAACACTTACTATTGAACATATTTTTAAACTATGGGCTATTTAGTCTTGTTTTAGGATATAATATAATTCATTGCACAAACTGTCAGGCTAAGTATAAGAGCTATAGTCTACTACAATCAGTCGTGCCAAGAAAGAGACATTGTCTTTATTTTTCATTTTTATTTTATTGTGTCAGCATTGAACCATACAAGCATGTAGTGTTGTCCAACAAGAATGCATGGCGAGTCAAATCCCAAACAACCTATGAAACAATGGACACGTTTCCATTGCACTTCATTTTATTGAGCACTAGATGACCTCCTCGAGCACTGTGTCATTGAAGCCTCGAGTAATGAACCATTTTTTGAAACAAGTGTCGAAGCTTCAACAAAGCCTCGATCGGCCATCACTACCTACGGCAGCGTGCTCTAACACCATTTCAGAAGTGACTAACTGCAGAGTTGGGAGCGGAGGAGGGACGACCGTCAGGCTGGCTCGACTGCTCCTCCTTCTCAGCCGTGGCGCGTCCAATCAGCAGCCGACATCCAGGACTGCACCTGCAAGGCGTCATCCACTCTCTCTCACACACACACACACACACAGACACAAAGATAGAGGCACCTAGACCCACCCGTGGGTCATAACACTCTGTGTGGATCTTTTCACTCTGGCATTGAAAGGGGGTACTAGCGCTAGCCGTTTGCTAAGCTATGTACAGACAGCACCACCACTTGCCGAACCACATAGTCACATCGTTTATATACAACAACTCGTCATCAATATCTCTAAAGTAGAAGTTAAGAACTTTTTTCAAAAACGATAACTAATTCAAACTTTTTTGTGTGTTTATAAAAACAAACTAAAACAAACTTAAATTGAAGTCATATTTCACTTCGTTTACGTCTGTCAAATGAATATTTGCCCAGGAAAATCTTTTAGTTTTACGCAGCAGCACCTAAATGCACCTCGCGTTCTGTGACGTCACCCCCCTTTCACAGCAGTATGTTGACGAGCGACTCGCGGCGGGAAAGTCCGATATGCCACTTTTTCCCAATACGACGAAGAGAGTGACAAAAGCCAATGTCTTGTGGTGGAAAGACACAAAATATGTAGCTTGCTTCTCAAAAGGGAAAAACCCCGACAAACCTCCATTTAAGAAGCAGCAGTGGTGAACATGTTTATTGAGACTGGGAAGTAGACACGACAGTTTGACTCAAATATCCTGTGGCGATGAGAGTGGTTATGGCTATCTGATAAAGCAAGATTTAATATTGGGAATTTAACAAAATGAAAAGGAACCGACAACGCCACCCTGGGAATTTCACCCAGGGAGTTCTACTAAACACAAAAGTAATAATTAGGCACACAGGTAAGTTCTACGAGGAAGGAGTAGGAGACGTGGTTCAGAATGTTTAAAATATCAAACCAACTTTTATTCAACATTTAAAAATAAAAGGAACAAATAGACCAACACTTAAAACGGAGCTACTGAGCTCCTTATTCTTGGTGTAGAAACTGAGGCTTACCGATGAGGGGGCCAAACGGGGGAGGAACCAACGAAAACAAGGAACACCCCACTCACACGTGACACACCTGGAAAGAAAGTGAAGTGCAAAAAAAGAAGAAGAAAACAACCACAATCCCGGATCACAGCACTCGAAGGGGCCCACCACCCGGGACACCGCCACCACCAGCAGCTCTCAGCGACTACAAAAGAAAAGATAAACAGTTGGTTACTAAAAGTTCCCTAAAATCTGTCACATGTACTGAAATACACACACACACACACACGCACGCACGCACGCCTGCTGTCTGAGGGTCAGCGGTGGCGACGTAAGTGTGGCAACAGAAAGGAGCAGTGTGGGGGAGGGGAAGATGATGATGTTGATGAGTTTACAGAATGCAAGGGGGTTATTGTTAAGGGGTAAGGATATGGACGACAACGCCACCTCAAGTTGTTTGTTGAGGAAATAAAATAATGAAAAGCACACAGGTTTCGTGTACAAATGAGCTGAGACGTGGTTTGCAAAAAAAAAACAGACAAGGCTTTATTATAATTGAAGGAAATGCATCTAGACAGAAAGGAATCCAGGCAGTTACGAATTTAAATTAACTAAAACTCAGAAAAAGGAAAACAAATTTATAAGTAAACTACCAATACCAAAAAGACACAGGAGGAGGGGGGGGGGGGACGACGACCGTTCAACACAAACAATGTACGAACAAGGGGGGAGACTTACTTAAACCATAAATATCAAAGCAAATGAGCGAATCAACTTCAACATCAAACTCAAAAAAAGGGAAAGGATCTTCAAAATAAAGGAGGCCAACGATTCAAATAAGGGGGGAGAAACGGGTCAAACAAAAGCAGGACAGGCTGACACCACACGGGGAGGAGGGGGGGGGGGGGGGCAACAGAAACAAGACGACTCACGGGATGTGATGATGGTGTTCAGGGCTGAGGCCACCTAGATATAGCGGAGCAGGTTGGATGGGGACGGAAGCCCAAGGGAGTCACCCCAATCACACGTGCACATCCCAGTGGGCAGTCAAAATTGGGTGGCGACGACACAACAAACTAAAACCAAAAAAAGAGGGATACCACCACCCGTCAACTGTACCAACCATTGTCAGAACTTATGGAGCAATTGTATTTTATTATACAGTAAAAATGGGATACAAGGTCGTTTTTGCCTGTTTGAAAAGCTAAAAAACAACAACTTTGAGGCTTAATATCTCCAAAATGCTACAGTAAAAATCTTTGAAAATAACTGGAGGATGTAGTCATGGTGTTCCTCAGGTCAACTGTACAAATCATTGTCAGAACCTATGGATCAATTTGATGTTATTGAACAGTAAAAATTGAAACAAAACAAAAAAAATCAGAGAGAGAGAGAGAGAGAGAGAGATACTTAATTTTAAAACCGGAAGTTACCGCGCTTGCCATTGAACTAAGCGCTGACTTTCTCAGTGGACTCTCGCAGTAAGTACGGCAACACGGGCGCAATGAAAATGTAGAAGCGGCTGGCTTGACTGCGCTAGGACGAACGGCGGCTCACTTGACCACAGTAACAACAACTACAACAACATGCCCTCCCTCCTTGTTAGAATGTGAATAAACTGGTGTGGAGTCAATCACTCATTCCCATGGTCAACTTTCATAAAACAAACAAAAACGCTGATTCATGACGAACAAATATTAGCCAGCCAGCTAACATTTATCCAACGCTAGCTAGCTAGCTGGTTAGCAGGACAAATAAACAAAATTGGGGGGACAACAGCGTTTCACCTCCACCTCCAGCCCACATCACAAACAAATAACTTACATTTCCCCTTGGCAAGTTTTTCTTGATCGGTTTTCTTTTCCTTCCGTTTTTCCGCACCGCTGGGATAACTCCCTTTTTGATGCCATTATGGTGTCTGTTTGTTTTTAATCCCCTTGCTAACGGGAACGAATGGTAGCTGTCAATCATTCACATCATACCTGTCGGCGTCGCCGGCCCGCTACGTTACAACCTGCGTGACAGTGCGGCAAGCCCCCAGATGGCGTCCCATTCCTTTCAATGAAGTTGCTCACCCAGCGCATGGCTCCCAAAATGTTTTTGACTTCCGCATTGTTGGGATAATAGAGCATGCGCAGTTGTGTCAGTGTGGAGACCGTCACTGACAGACGTGCGCGCTCACGAACCGTACAAAATTCCACGTGGAAATCAATGTATTTTTTACAGAACAACTGACTATTGTTGTTTCGAAATTTTATAAATAATAATGAGGATGATGATGATGATGATGATGATGATTATTATTATTATTACATTAATATACTATTATTTGTGTATTAAACAGGTGAGCAATGTGCCACTGAATAATAAATAATAATTCTTTGAAGCAACTCTCTATGGACCATAACAGCACTGCCACATATATTTTTTTAATTAATAACCTCTTTGGAAAGCAGACAAAGTAATGAAATGATTGGTCTATTTATTTCATCAGAACTAAAAAATAAAAAATAAAAACTGAACGATCTTGAAAGTTCCTCCCTTTCTCTTGCACCTGTCGACCGGTCAACTTATGGCTTCTCTACAGTGTTCAAGAAAATGCCGACCTGTGCTGCAATTAACTGTGTCACCCGATCAACAGGCAAAGGGTGCAAAGGACCCACGTTATTTCGGTAAGAATGATTAATGAAATGACTGTAAGGCACTTTTATGCCGCTGACGTTTTTACGTATGTACGTCCGTGTGTGTGTAGCTAACACAAATTTGCAAATATTTTGTCGTCCTCATGGAATTAAACAGCACACCATGTTAATTTATCAGCGAGTGCTCTCTCTTTTCATGCAACTCATCACGCTTAACATGTAATGCTGAATCATGAACGCTATGGAGCAAAAAATAATAATTACATAAACCACGAGTGAAATAAAATGTGTCATTCATTCAATAAAGATTTCATTCATTCATCTTCTATACCCGCTTATTCCTATTCAGGGTCACGGGGGTCTGCTGGAGCCTATCCCAGCTGTCTTAGGGCGAAGGCAGGGTGACACCCTGGACAAGTCGCCAGTTCATCGCAGGGCCACATAGAGACAAACAACCATTCACACTCACATGCACACCTACGGACAATTTAGAACGTTCAATTGACCTCACATGCATGTTTTTGGAGTGTGGGAGGAAGCCGGAGAACCCGGAGAGAACCCACGCAGACACAGGGAGAACATGCAAACTCCACACAGAAAGGTCCCAGGTCCAGGCCCCGGAATCGAACCCACGACCTTCTTGCTGTGAGTGTCGCCCCCAACCATTTTTAGTTTCTTCAAATCAGGTAAGAGCATGTCTACCAAACAAAAGGTAAATGAGTCACACACACACACACACACACACACACACACACACACACACACACACACACACGTGATTTTGAACAAATCTTTGACCACACATATTCTAAAAAAATGTAAAGAGGTGTCAGAGATCTTGGAAAAAGACAGTTTTCTAGTGATTCAGGAGCCATGTGACAGCCATATTGTGTCTAATGTAGATGTGGAGGTCACAAATGATGAAGAGGTCACAAATGATGAAGAGGTCAGAGCAACAATGAAGGGATTGACTGTTCAGTTAACATGTTCAATGTTAAAATATTCACATGAAAAAAACCTGAAAATCGTTACGGCAGACGTAAAAATGTTTTTGTAAGAAAGTGTTGAAAGTTATCTTGAAATCATTTATGAGGATACTCATTATAATATTGATGAAGTGTTGTTGTTTCATGTTTTGTTGGCTGTTTCAAGGGTTTATTTAGTTTGTTGTGACACAATCTAAGGTTCAATTTGTAAAGAAATAAAAGTTTTTGTGAAAAAAGATAGTGGTCAAAGTGATTGATATTTGTGTTTGTGTTTTTTGTAGTCTTGTCTGGATTTGTCCTGTTCGTTTCTGGTCTGTGTTTGTGTTCCCACTGCAATGGAAAATATGTATTCTTGGATTATTCTTTATTCTGTTGTATTCTGTGTCATATGATCACTAGTAGCACGTGTAATCTGTTAGTTTCATAGTATAACCTTCTCGAGACATTCTCCTCGTGGTCCACCAGAGGAGGCTGTAAATGTGTCAGCTTGTGCTGATTCTCTGTGCTTTGTTTTCCTCTTCTTCCCTTCCTTATCTCTTCCCCTCCCAGTCCAGTGTATAAAAGACCTTCTTCCTCCTTTCCTCCTCGCACTCGCACTCCCATTTTACTGTGTTTTGTGCCTCGGAGCTCCGATCCCCTTTTTATTGTTTGTTCATTAAATTACTTATCCCAGTATTCCTGCATCAGCATCTTCGCTCTTTTCCACAACAATTTGGCGTCACGAACAGGATAGCTGAAGACCCGTCAGTGAAACTCTGGGACGTCGAGGGCCCGGGACCAGGAACGGAGGAAACTCCTCGTTCCCCCTCTACCTCGAACCAAGCATTCAGAGATGAGAGGATCGGCGTCTAAGAGTGGATCTGATCGGCTTCACGTCTATCCAAGCGAACCTGGAAGGGAAGTGCTGATTCAGAGATCGGGTGAGAAGTAATTGTTCTTGTCTCAGACATATCAGTGACCAGTGGGTTGTTTTCCTTGTCGTCTACGAACGGTCCCGGGGCAGGACGGAGCGCATATGTTAACCGTGCCTGTCAGGTAGGTGTTGATTCTGAATCAACACTGAATTCCCGCTCCACAAGTGAGCCGGACGCCTTTGGTGGGTAACTACCAGAGGGGTGAGTTTTTTCTCTACCTTTTTGCGCCTTAGTAAGAAAAAGGGGTGCACGGGGACGCCTGTGTAACTTTCCGACTTGAAATTTTGTGAAAATTTTGTGAAAAGTCGGGAGGGGTAAGTCTAGCTAGACATGGGGAAGAACCAGAGCAAAGTGGCTGCTGCTGTTCCCCAGCGGGGACCAATTGTGGACGACATGAGAAAAAAATATAGTCCAGATTGTCTTGACATGTTGGAAATTTGGGTTGAAAAGTATGATTTCCCAGCAGGGGGATCACTGAGTTTGGAGGAATTGAGAAACCTCCGGGATAAATTGAAGATAGCAGAGGGAGAGGTTACAAAAAACAAAAAACAAAGAAATATGCTATTCAGATCATCAAAGATCATGAAAGGTGTTTTTCATTTTGGAAAACTGAAGCAGAAGTCAGGGACAGGAAACAAGTGAAAAAACGTGTGAACAGCACTGTGCGCTGGAGCACAGGGGTGACAGAGATAACGGCAGAGGGTGCACACACTCACACACACTCCCCAGAGGAGGGAGAAAAGGAGCCACTCACACACGAGCATTCAAATGCACCAAATCGTCTGTATCCTTCTCTTACAGGCCCGAGGGACCCTCTCCCTGACATGCCTGTCTTCCCTCCTCCCGCCTGCCCTCATCCAACGCTACCACCGTACAACCCTGCGCACTCCAGCACCGACGCCGCAGCGTCGCCACGTTCATCAGGACTGCCGTCAACCAAACGGCCAGCCTCATCACTGCTTTCAGACAAGGGCTGCTCCCCCAGATCGCCAAAGCAGTTAACACAAGCTGCTGCGTGGGGATTGAAGATGCCCGGCTGACAGAGGTCCGACGTCATGCAGTGCACGCTGAGAGGCTTCTGCAGGAGGCCAGCGATGCAGAGGACAAGAAGATAAAGCGTGCCTCCCTCACCATGATGAAGCACCTCAGTGACACGGCGAGACGGCCCTACAGGAACAACGACAACTGACGAAGGGCGACTAGCGGAGATAGAGGCGAAAAGGGGGCGTGCCACATCTGCGGCCGAATGGGTCACTGGGCCAGAGAATGCCCTGACAAAGGAAGACACCGCGGGCAGAACCATGCCCACTGCAGCCAAGAGAGTGATCGCGAGGGCCGGAAAAGAGGATCCAACTTAGAGCAGCTGAGGGGGGAGGGTGGAGTGGGGGACACGGCATGGACCCGGCGAGACGGACCCCCGGCCTACAGCGTTTTCGCAGGGAAGTGATGCACACACACACACATGCAACACGCTTCTTGCAATGAAGAAATGCTTGCTGTCCCCTCTAACTTCCCTTTCCCCTGCTGACAAATACACTGATTCATATTCTGATGTTGATTATTCGGAAACGTATACTGATTTACATGTTGATGATGATTTTTCTTCTGACAATGATTTAGGTTCGACTGATTGCTCTCAGCCTGACGGTGAGACATGCATTGACACTGACACAGAGTTCGAGGTTGATTTACGTGACCAAATTTTGAGCACCATTGACAGGTTTAGAGCGTCGTCACGTGCCGCCTCCTCCCACATACACGTTGTATAAAGAAGCTGCTTTTGAGAAACTGCCGCGGGTCACTTTTAGAATCATGGGTAAAAATATCACGTTCCTAGCCGATAGCGGAGCAACATTGTCGCTCCTTCGTGCAGAAGAACTTCCCCAGTGTAAAAAAAAAAAAAGTGGGAGATATGTTTATTCTGTCGGGGAAGCTGGAACGAAGAAGAGAGAGCCTCTCACCACTCCACTTACTTGTATTGACTACGGCGACGAGACATGCACATCACAAAACCAAATTAAACACAGCTTCGTATTGTCAGAAGTGTGTCAGATGAATTTGTTGGGAAGAGATTTGCTTCTAGCCCTGGGCATGAATCTCATCTCCACCCCCGACGGGTTGATTGTTGCCAGGTCGTTATCTTCCTCGACCTTGGCTCAAATTCCTAAGCCTCTCTTGCATGTCTACCAGTGGTTGCTTCCCCTCGAGGCCTCAGAAGAATTGATAGTGGCGGCTAACGATAAGGTGCCGGGTGATGTTCACTTCATGAAAGCTCCTAATTTGCACTGCACAGCCAGTGCAATTTTTGAAAGAAACAGTGTGTTTGAGAGTCAGTTTTTATTTATTTATTTATTTATTTTTTCAAGCGTGAATGATGGCCTTTTTGTTTCTACGTTGTTTTGGGGCCCCCAACGATGCGTTGCGTCTGTTTCACTCACACCAGAGCAGAGTGCATTTCTTTTTTTTCTGTCTGTGGGTCTACCCCACACATTTCACTTTCCAAGAGTCCAGGCTATGAGTGGAAGGACCTAGGTCCGTTTTTGATGAAATGCCTGTCGACCAAAGACTGGCACCGAGAGGAGCGGGGACATTTTTACTCCCCCACTCTGAATGTGCATAAGACTGATTTTCCACTGGAAACACAGGCTCTTCACTGTCTGCACCTGACAGAGACACGTGACAGCGAGCGCCACAACACGAGTTTTGCATGTTTCACTGACACATCGCAGCTGCCCGAGGAACTGAGTGAGGTTCCCTCCTCACTGTGGGCTGCTCACAAATACGATGTGGGACTGATCAAAGGTGCCGAACCGGTGAAGATCACACCCAAAAGTGATATTCGGCCCAACCAGCCGCAATATCCTCTGAAGCCAGAAGCTGTTGAAGGGATCACTCCTGTTTTTGATTCTCTTCTCGAAGCAGGTGTCATTGTCCCATGCCCCGACTCGCCAGTGCGCACGCCCATGTTCCCTGTCAAAAGGGCCAGAGTTCCTCCTCAACGTGATGACTGGAGGTTTGTTCAAGATTTGAGAGCAGTTAACGCTGCTGTCCACGCCACCGAATGTGCCCAACCCACACACGACTGCATAGCAGAGCTAGACACAATTTGCTCCCCCCCGACCTGACCTGACTGACGAACCCCTTGCTAATGCTGATTTTGTTTTCTACGCAGATGGTTCAGCGTTCGGGGACGACAAAGGCGCCAACAGAGTTGGTTACGCAGTTGTCTCCGACTCGGAGGTCATCTGCTCTGACTCCCTTCCATGTCACCTCTCAGCACAAGGGGCAGAGCTGGTTGCGCTAACTGAAGCATGCAAATGTGCTGCGGGCAAGTCTGTCACAATCTACACAGACTCCCGTTATGTGTTTGGTGTCGTTCATGACTTTGGGGCACTGTGGAAATGCAGGAACTTCCTCAAGTCAGACGGGAAGCCGGTGTTTAAATCATGTGCTTATTGCTGACCTCTTGCAGGCCATACTTTTGCCCTCCCAAATAGCAGTGTGTAAATGTTCTGCTCACACTAACCTTCGTGACCCTGTTTCCCAAGGCAACGCCAGAGCTGACGCGGCAGCAAAGTCCGCTGCAAGGCAGCCCGCACCCTCGTCAGCCCCGATGATGACAGCCTCATTTGAGGAGGCTGATGCATCACTGGCTGAAATGCTGTCCCTCGCCACAGCGAAGGAGAAGGCCGCTTGGCGCTCCGCCGGCGCATGCTGGAACCACGTTACTGACATTTGGGTAGGACCAAACGGTAACCCGTGTCTGCCAAAACATTTATTTTCACATTTTGCTAAATTGACGCATGGGTTAGACCATGTGTCAAAAGGGGGGATGTTGGAATTAATTAATCAATTTTGGTTTACTAGAGGGTTTTCAGTCGTAGCACAAAAGCATTGTGAAGCGTGTTTAATCTGCCTCTCACAAAATGCAGGACGACCAGTCAAGATGGCAGCAATAGCAGCACACCCGGCTCCAACCAGACCGTTTGAACATGTCATGATGGACTTTATCGAATTGACACCGTCAGCAGGGAAAAAGTATTGTCTGGTCATGGTTGATATGTGGTCGAAATGGGTCGAAGCGTTTCCCAGCACCACACAATCAGCCAACGACGTGGCCAAGGCCTTGCTGACTGAGATAATTCCCAGATGGGGAATTCCAAACAAAATATCCAGTGATAATGGGACACATCTCACAAACGAGGCGCTTAATTAAATCAGGAAACTGTTTGGCATTGACCTCAGGAAACATTGTGCTTATCACCCTGCCAGTGGTGGGGCGGTAGAGCGTGAGAACGGGACGTTAAAAAGCAAATTAGCCAAATGTTGTGCTGACACTGGCCTGCCGTGGCCAAAAGCTCTTCCCATTGTCCTGATGTACATGAGAATGAGGAGACGCGCACGCGCTAATCTCACTCCTTTTGAAGTTTTGTTTGCAGCTCCTCCCCAGATTGGGATGACTACTGGAGGAAAGGCACTCCCCTCCACGGCCTTGTGTGAAGACACAATACTAACCTATTGTTCCAACCTTGCATCCGCTCTAGCAGACGTAAGGCGCCAAGTGTCCGCTCTTTTGCCTCAGGCTGCGACGGGACCGCTGCACTGCCTGAAGCCTGGCGACTACGTCCGGTTGAAGGACCTCCGGAGAAAGAGCTGGAGAGCAAGTCGCTGGCTGGGGCCGTTCCAAGTGCTCCTGGTGATGCAAACCGCCGTCAAGGTTGCCGAGAGGGCCACCTGGATCCACGCGAGCCGAGGCAAGCCAGTCGTCGCCGGGGAGCGGACGAGGGCACTTCAGAGGGAGGAGGAGAGCCACGTGCCGGATCATCACCTGTCGCTGTAGGACGCCGAGGACGCCGGGAGCTGACGAGTGAAAGGTGAATCAAAACGTTTCACTCCAACGAAAGCAGCAAGATGGAACGTCCGGTGTCATGGCACCTTTTCCGCCAGCCAGGCTTTTGCGGCCTACGGGGCACGCTGGCCTGCCTGGCCCTCATCAGCTGGATCATCGTTTTCACAATCTGGTGCTTCGAACGCACGGAGAGTTTCCGAGGAGAAGGTGCGCCACCATCACTGCCTCCGGCACTCCTGTTCCAGCACACCCTGCTGTTTCACCTGCCTTTTCACCTCGCACCACACCTTACAGTACACCTCACATGAACATCAGTGTTGGGCAGCCAGGACGGGCTGACCGACCCAAAAGATGGGCCACAACTGACATGCTCACTCATTCCCTGAAGACTCCTGCACACCCGTACGCAACCAATCTCTGGTGGCGTTACGCAAACTCTGCAGCACGAGCTCAAGGACATGTGAACTGTTTTGTTTGTTCCCGCATGACGCGATGTGGGGAAGTAATGTTCCTGACGATTTCAAAGTGTTTCCAGAATCTGCCAAAGTTGCTCTTTCACTGTTCCCCTGGACAGGGGTGGGAAAACTTATTTTATTCGCCGATACACTTCACTACCGTTTATTGCAGTTGACAAACTTGACACTGAATGCTACCTCGTCCATTAGCCAGGAGCTAAATGCTATTCGTCTAATGGTCCTTCAGAATTGTATGGTGCTAGACCTACTCACTGCACCCCAGGGTGGTGTTTGTCACATTGTAGGCACGTCGTGCTGTACGTACATTCCAGATAATGCTGCAGATGGCGGAGCAATCTCCAAGGCTTTAGATAGCCTCAAGAAACTTTCTGCTGCCGAGATGTCTGACCAAGGCGCCCCAGACGGGGATTGGTGGTCATGGCTCTCTCTAGGGCAATGGAAAGTGTGGTTAATAAAGCTGCTTGTTCCCGTAATCGCTATTCTCATTGTCATTTCGGTTATCACCTGCTGTTTTGTTCCTCTGATCAAGCGTTGTGTCAACAAGGTGCTCACTTCTCATCTGACTGGCTGATAGACAGCCGACACGCACAATCAGTTTGACATGTCAGAAAGGATGTTTGTGAATGTTAACGGATTCCCAGATGCGTGGGGCTTCAGCTGCCCTTATCCTGGTTGTGATTTCAACAACACCTACAACGATGTGTTTGCAGAGTACCCAGAACTTCCAGATCTCATCATTGAGGATGACGATGTCGATGACATTGACTCTGTGTAAAATACAGCACAGACGCAATGTCAGAGTTTTAGTAGTGGTTTTTAGCATACATAACAATAGCTTATAGGTTAATGTTTAAAGAGAGTTATTTTTAGTACAACTGTAAGTTCGTATTACCATGTGCCTTGCAGATTCCTGCCTTTGTGATCACGGGAAGTGTAACAGTCCAAGTTATGATGTTTGTGTCTAAAGCCAATGGTGGACATGAATTGATGTCTGTGTGGATGTTTTCACTCTTGTGTCCTGTGATCAAGAATGATCAAAATGGGGGAATGCAATGGAAAATATGTATTCTTGGATTATTCTTTATTCTGTTGTATTCTGTGTCATATGATCACTAGTAGCACGTGTAATCTGTTAGTTTCATAGTATAACCTTCTCGAGACATTCTCCTCGTGGTCCACCAGAGGAGGCTGTAAATGTGTCAGCTTGTGCTGATTCTCTGTGCTTTGTTTTCCTCTTCTTCCCTTCCTTATCTCTTCCCCTCCCAGTCCAGTGTATAAAAGACCTTCTTCCTCCTTTCCTCCTCGCACTCGCACTCCCATTTTACTGTGTTTTGTGCCTCGGAGCTCCGATCCCCTTTTTATTGTTTGTTCATTAAATTACTTATCCCAGTATTCCTGCATCAGCATCTTCGCTCTTTTCCACAACACCACTCTTGGCCTTCACCTTGTCGTGGTGAGTGGGCTTTTAACTAAGACAGGCCAATTATATGTATTGTGTGAAGCCAGCAAAACAGTCATTATTATGAGAATTACAACTGAAGCACACTAAATAATACACCATAAGTCACATTTTGCTTTTCTGTTATTAATCTAATGTGTGTTATGTCAAGCCTTCACAGTGGCGTGCTGCAGTCAAGATGAGACGAACAAGGTGAATGGATGGATGGATTGATGAGCCCAGCGAGCCTCCACCATCCACAGACAAGCCAGTCCCATTTTCCACCCAGATGGATGTCGCTTCCATCTATCTTTGCCTGCCAGGGAAATGCAACCAAACATAGTAATTACAGATGGTGTTGTCTCTGTTAAAGTGACACATGAAAAAAACAAAAACAAAAAACAAAATATGTTTTGTGATTCATGTTCATGACAATAACAATCAAACAGATTTTCTTCATTCTTCCAATGAGTTTCGCAAACAAACATGGAATTTTCCCTGGATCATACTAATACGTTTGTATATTATATAAAGGAAATTATAAAAGTCATTAACACATTTGTGGTGGTTCTATATTAAAGGAGATAGTCAAACGTAAACACTTCCAGTGTTACACTGTAGAATGGACATGTAAATGATTACAACTTTCTTGACTACTCTGCTTGTACACAAGTAAACGGGGTCCTGTTTTTCAGTCAATAAATACTGTTCAGAACCGAAATGATGAGTATGTCATCTGTGAAAGAGTAAAAAGCATGTTGGAGGCCAGATTTAGCACTTGGCCTACCACCTTAGCACAGTAGTACAGGAAATTAGTCATACAAACAATGGACATTGTCATACGCAATGCCCATACAATGACACTGTCCCCTTAATACTATGCTTTAGAGCAGGGGTGTCCAAACTACGGCCCACGTGCCAACTCCGGCCCGCAGTCCATTTTTAATTGGCCCGCAACAAATGTTATAAATAGAATATGGCCCGCAAGTCAACTTTTGACTGAGTGTATTGCACTTCTTCAGTTTAACACCAGGGGGAGCTGCTCAACACTGAGTGCAATGCAGTTCCCACTTTAAGTGAGTAAAAAATATATTCCACAGTACCCGTGTGTTAATAAGCATGCATGTGCAGGTACACACGCGACAAATATCAATAATGCGCATTAATTCTGTCACTACCCTGCTTTTGCGCACCACTTTCTTAGATGCGTTTTTCTTGTTAACACAGAGTGCACACTGCACACGCAAAGTCAGCTGATCTCATCTGATGCAGATTTCCTCCTTGATCAAGTGACATTTGTCAGGATTTTTGACACGAGTGGCGTCGGATCAGCACCGCAGCTGGATGGCCCGGTTTACACGCCCAGCGCAGCTGACACTCACCAGAATAATGCAGCACTCCTGTTATTAAGTCCAGTTCAGTCTGTTAATGTTGACAACCGTTTCAAACGAACGTTAAGAGCTGTATTGCTTTTTTTTTCTTCCCCTTGTCCAGTCTGGCCATAATGACAAGCAGAAGTGTCTCTGAATGTCTATGATGGCTGACAGATTTTATTCTCAGAGGTAGATCTTGAGAGTGTGAGCCACGTGGGTGGTTTCAGGAGCTACCTCTTCAGTGGTTTTATTATAATGTTCTTGGTGACATTCTGGCCATGACCGGACTGAGGGGGATAGATAGGGGGGTGAGTAGACAGGGGAAATGAGTGTGTGTGTGTGTGTGTGTGTGTGGGGGGGGGGGGGGGGGAGATGATGAGATGATGAGAGGGATAGAGAGAGAGGAGTAGAGGAGGCAACTGGCAACAATATACAATTGTGTTAAAAGAGAACAAAACAGATCGTAAATGTGCATAGCTAATTGTCAGATAGTGCATATATACCCATACAAACATACATGCGAGTTCATACAGTGATGTTAATAATAATAGCGATGATAATAATAGCAACGTTAATAGTAATAATAATAATAATAGTTATAATAATAATAATAATAATAATAATGTTGATAGTAATAATAACGATGATAATAATCTACTCATGGATCAATAAGACAATAAGCTATGCAATAGTGTACAACAGTGTACCCGCGCTTGTGTATATTTGTGTGTGTGTGTGCGTGTGTGCGGGTGTGTGTGTATATTTGCATGTGTGTATACTTGTGTGTGTGTGCATGTTTGCATCTGTGTATACGTGTGTGTGTGCGTGTGTGTGCGTGTGTGTGTGTGTGTATAGATGTGGTGGTGTGTGTATGGATGTGGTGGTGTGTGTACCTGAATGTGGGAGTGGGTGTGTTTAAGTACGTCACTGGAAGTAGGCTGCCAATTAGTGCGGTCTCCGAGGCCGCAACCGCCCCAAGCCAGTGACGAGCCGGGGGCGGGGGGCCCGGACACGGCATACCCACCGCAAAGCCGGCCAGGAAGAGGCCCGGAGCAGCAGGCCCCCGGGCCGGAGGGCACCCGCCCCACGAGGAGCCAGGGCAGGATGACAGGGAGGCAGATACCCCAAGGAGAAGGGACACCACCCAGGGCGGACAGGCAGCAGAGCCCGGCCCCCGGACGGGGGCCCCCCAGGGCAAGCGAGACCAGACTCATCCCCATTACAGGACCCAGCCCCTTCACCCACCGGGAGGATCGGTACCCAAGGCAGGCCCGGGCACCCAGAGGCCCCCCCCCTACGGACCCAGTATGGCGCATCAACCGGCCCCCTCCACCCCCCACACACAGTACAATAGCTGTATTGCTAAGCCTAATAACTTAAATAACAAGCTTGAAATTTACCTGTCCCATTTTTCCCTTTATTGTTTTTTCTCTGTACTGTAAATCTTATGTCTAAGAAGAAATCTGAAGCTGCTGTTCTGAGAATGAGCTACCAAAACTTTTTCTGAATAAATCAATAAAGATCCATTTATGGAAAGCTGTGATGAAGGCAGTTTTGTCTTTGATTATATTCAACAGTGTAACATATTTGACCACTTTTAATTGATTTTTCTAACTTTAAAACACTAAAGTTAAGGCTGTATACCTAATTTCTAGTAAGTGGCCCAGCTTACACAACAAGTAGTGACTCAAAAGTAATTGGAGGGTGCTACATAGAAGCGGTACAGCGTTTTGGGGGGTGCCCTAGAGTTGTCTTGGAACCGAAAATGGCCATGTTAGAGGCTTCCAGCGTTTCCTCGTCCCTGTTCAACCAGACGACACCCTCGATAGTTACTTGGAGGGGGCCAGCACCGCCAATCAAATAATTGAATATTGGTGGGGTTTCCTGCGTGGCCAGCGCATGGAGTTCTGGTTAGCCTTGTTATCAGGCCTCAGAGACAACGGGCATTTTGATGGCGAGTTTCTGGACAAAAGTCTCCTGCAGTTTTGTTGTATGGGCCTCCATACAGGTGAGTTCATGAATAATGTTTTATTTTCATTTTGTGCGCATGTGTATGTGAGTGAGAGAGAGGGGAGGGAGGACAGAAACTGGAAAGGGGGTGTGTGGGAAGACAGGCCGACAGAGACGGGAGGAAAGGAAAAAGAATGCTAAAGAGAAGGGGTAGCAAAGGGAAAGGAACAGAGATGGAAGGGGAGAGAGATGGAACAGAAGGGTAGAAACAGAGAGGATAAGAGATGGGGAGAAGGGGGGGGGAGGGATGAACAGAGACAGGGAGGGAGGGAGAGGGTGGGGTTGCTCATGTGTGAATGCTGTAATTTAGTGTTTTATTTATGTTCTGCTGGCACAGCTCTTCCTAAATGTATACATTTTCTACAGGATGAGTTGGATGACACTGCACAGGTGTGGAATGCACACAACATAAGAAAATGAAATTGCATATAGGAATATTTATTAATGATTTTAATTATGAGTCAAATAATGCAGCTTCGTTCTTAAAATGAAAAAAGCATTCTGCTATTGCTTTTTCATTTTTGAATTTTACATTTCATATTGAATTTTGGTAACTCTTTGCTGGTGCATGTTTTGAAAATTAAATCTCAAATGTGTTTTCCTTTTTCATTTGAATTAAGTACAAGAATGAGCAGTCTTGAAGAAGAAAATGAAAATGCAGATTGAATGACTTATTAACCATTTTAATTATGAGTCAAATAATGCAGCTTCGTTCTTAAAATGAAAAAGCATTTCTGTTATTATATTCTTATTTTAATTTGGATTATGGTAACTGCTTCCATATAAAACAAATACATCCATAAATATATACAATGTGAGAATTGTTTCTTGCAAGAGCTGTACTTCAACCCATGACCATCGATAAAAGTGTACACATCTAATCGTAAACAATCTGCTGCAACCTGAATTTCCACTTCTGTGTCTATAAACCAGTCACAGCTTGACTGATGGCTCTGAAGAAGCAGTTTCCATCAGCCTCTACATTCTCATTTGTACACGGCGAACCTAATGGGCCTTTGCAATCAGAAATTGGAAAACTCGCATGGTCCAAATGAATCTTCAAGTTTTTGCAAAGGTCTAAACAAACATCAACATCAAGGGGAGAGAAGTTACACTCTTCATTGGTCACAGCACTGACAAACTCTACGTCAGAATTATCCATGTCAAAGTGAGGAGTTTTGCTCTTCTGAAGTGACTCACTGTTGCCAGCTGGTGCTGGAATTTTAAACCGTGACCATGCAGAACCTTGGCTAATCTAATACCAGTGCCATGATCTGCCACTGCATCTTCACTAGTACTAACTGATGATGGATCACAAATCACATGTGCGAGGCGTAGAACGAGCGGAGCAGTCAGAGGCAACAGAAGAAGAAAGAAAAGCCTCCTTAGCTTAGTTGATCTTCTGTGTTGCCTCCTGGACGGTGCTGGCCTCCTCTGGCTTGGTGCTGGCAACCACGGGAGCCACAGGAACCACGGGCACAGCTCTGGTCATCTGTGGCGTCGCCTCCACCTGATTAAAATGAGAAAGATGTGATTTTATGCCAATAAACATAGAAAGGAAAACACTAGGCTTTACACGGTCATGATTTTTGTGCCAATCACCGATCCAACGTCCTCCGTGTGTATCTTTTCCAAGTGCCTGATTAAATTTGTGGTGTTGAAATTTTTTGCCAAAGTTCCCCCGCGAGGTACTGTAGCGTTGCATATATTGCAGATTCAAAGAAACTTTATTGTCCGTCACATAGCGACAGTACTCAAAACAGGAAGAGGCACGAAGACGAAAATTAAGCTTTTTGAATCATGAATCATTAGCTCTCGGTGTTATGCCCCGGCCTAGGGGGAACCAGGACACAACATAAAGGCCCCGCCCCCTTCTCCCAGCTCTCAAATTAGACAAAGGTGCTTCGTCCACAGGATGGTTTTTATTAAACGTCACCATCATTTCACTGGCGTCAGGGAGGGCATGGCCAAAACAACAAACAAAATGTCTCTCTTATGGATCTTACCTATGAAGAAAACAATCAAATAAATGACAGTCAAACTAACCTCCTTAACTAAAACACAGGAGAAAAGGGGCACAACACAAATGGCTTCCCTCCCCTACGGGCTACGTGGACACAAAGGGAACTGAAATAGATTACAAAACAGAATTGATGGCTGAACACAGAATGCTGCTGCTGCGGCACATGGCCTCTGGTTGGGAGCTGGGAGAAGGACAAAGAGACCGAGGTGTTGAAGTCCTCCTCCTTAAATATTGGCACCAGCCAATCACCTTCCCGCACCTGGAACAAGCAAAAAAAAGGGAACACAGGATCTACTGCGCCATCTAGTGCCCAAACGGACACACAGCAGACAAAAGGAACTGACAACAATGTAAACCCAAATCTATACATTTACATAACACTCGGATACAAACAAATAAACATGTCGATGCTGTGAAACTACTTTGGAGGAAATGAGACAGTTTAAAAAAGTTTCAACACGACCATGACGTCATTGATCGGTGATTCATGACATGACGCCCGATCATGAACGTTTCTAAAAATGCCAAATATCGGCCGATCCGATACAGCCGATAAGATCGGTGTAAAGCCTAGAAAACACACACAGGTGATGAAGTGGAAATGAATAAGTACAAACCTGCTGCACTGCTGTGACATTGCTGGAGGCAGACTCATGTGGACAGTTGAACGTGTTGCCCACACCTGCAAATACAAGGACACAAAGTAACGTTTAAAGAACTGCATTTATTCTATGAACTCTAAAACAGTAGCACATTTCTAATTAAGGGCCTACAAAATACAAACTAAGCTTAGTAAATTCATCCTAAGTTAAGGCTAAAATAACATTAAGAGTCAAATATGTGAGAGACAACTTCCACTGAACAATAAATAACAGGGGACTGACTCCAACAACAACTCCAACATGCCCTCCCTCCCGCCCTCCCTGTTAGAATGTGAATAAACGGGTGTGGAGTCAATCAGTCATTCCCATGGCAGGATAGGCCAACATGGCAGGATATGGTCAACTTTCATAAAACAAACAAAAACGCTGATTCATGACAAACAAATATTAGCCAGCCAGCTAACATTTATCCGACGCTAGCTTGCTGGCTAACAGGACAAATAAACAAACTTGGGGGGGGGACAACAGCGTTTCACCTCCACCTCTCCAGCCCACATCACAAACAAATAACTTACCGTTCCCCTTTGCAAGTTTTTCTTGATCAGTTTTCTTTTCCTTCCGTTTTTCCGCACCGCTGGGATAACTCCTTTTTGATGCCATTATGGTGTCTGTTTGTTTTTAATCCTCTTGCTAACGGGAACGAATGGTAGCTGTCAATCATTCACGTCATACCTGTGCGTCGCCGGCCCGCTTCGTCACAACCTGCGTGACAGTGCGGCAAGCCCCCAGAGTCCAAGATGGCCTCCCATTCCTTTCAATGAAGTTGCTCACCCACCGCATGACTCCCAAAAACGTTTTGACTTCCGCATTGATGGGATAATAGAGCATGCGCAGTTGTGTCAGTGTGGAGACCATCACTGACAGACGTGCGCGCTCACGGACCGTACAAAATTCAACATGGAAATCAATGTATTTTTTCCGGAATAACTGACGATTGTTGTTTGGAAATTTTAGAAATAATAATGATGATGATGATTATTATTATTATTATATTCATAAAATAGTATTATTATAATAATATACTATTATTTGTGTATTAAACAAGTGAGCAATGTGCCACTGAATAATAAATGATAATTCTTTGAAGCAACTCTCTTTGGAAAGCAGACAAAGTAATGAAATGATTGGTCTATTTATTTCATCAGAACTAAAAAAAATTTAAAATAAAAACTCAACGATCTTAAAAGTTCCTCCCTGAAAGTTCCTCCCTTTCTCTTGCACTTGTCGATGTGTGTAGCTAACACAAATTTGCAAATATTTTGTCGTCCTCGTGGAATTAAACAGCACACCATGTTAATTTATCAGCGAGTGCTCTCTCTTTTCATGCAATTCATCACGCTTAACATGTAATGCTGAATCATGAAAGCTATGGAGCAAAAAATAATAATTACATAAACCACGAGTGAAATAAAATGTGTCATTCATTCAATAAAGATTTCATTCATTCATCTTCTATACCCGCTTATTCCTATTCAGGGTCACGGGGGTCTGCTGGAGCCTATCCCAGCTGTCTTAGGGCGAAGACAGGGTGACACCCTGGACAAGTCGACAGTTCATCGCAGGGCCACATAGAGACAAACAACCATTCACACTCACATGCACACCTACGGACAATTTAGAATGTTCAATTGACCTCACGTGCATGTTTTTGGAGTGTGGGAGGAAGCCCGAGAACCCGGAGAGAACCCACGCAGACACAGGGAAAACATGGACACTCCACACAGAAAGGTCCCAGGTCCAGGCCCCGGAATCGAACCCACGACCTTCTTGCTGTGAGGCGGCAGCGCTAACCACTGCACCACCGACTATTTTATTGCTTAGTTGAAAATGCCATTTTATTTCATTTAACAAAGCATATCATTATTTCAAGATGCATTTAATTGTTTTGTGGTCCTGTGTTTTAGTGCTTCATAATTGTATTCTGTTGTCAAATTTGCCCATCAAAGTCAGATTAGTAATCCTGTACATCAGTTTAAGGAAAACCAATTCTAGGTAATGGATTGCAGATCTTGTAATGACCTGTTACAATGGAAAGAAATGTATACATAATAAGTACGTCTGTGTGCCCGATATTTTAGCTAACACTAAACTTTCTGCACAACTGTCTGCATTGTGCTTTTTCTTCGGCCACAGAGAACAGAAACGTCTGTAGTTCTTTGTTCACCCATGGTACAGTTTCATAAGCTTTTCAGTTTTTAATACGTGTTAATGTAAAAATCCACACGCGAGGCATTTGAAAATGGCGGTTTTGGTCTTTCGTGAAAGACTGCCTTTGGCCAATCAGTGTCCTGAACGTTGCTACGTCACCCTTATGGTCTCAGCTCTGCTCGCTTCGAACCCCAACGAGGCAGGTACCAAAATCCTAACCCCTGGGAACGTGACAATTGTTTTTTTCAATTGAAGTTTTCGTTATTTTGTTTGTTTTCGTTAACTATTATAACCGTGGTCAGGACCTCCAGTGAGAAGATCCTTTGGAGGACATTTAGAGCAAACAGTCAGACAACAGCAGCTTCACCACATCAGCTGAAAAATGGAGTTTGGATGCTTTCAGCTTCAAGTCGTGGACAGAAAATGATGACACTGTCACACTGATGTTTTCTTCTCCAACCTTCTCTCAGCTCCAGAGGTTGGTGGTCTGCAGGAGCTTCTACAGCAGCAGAAGATCAGTCTGGAGAGGAGATGTGAACGTGTGACTGAAGGTGAAGAAGCAGGAAGTCAAACTCTCCTCAACAACATCTACACTGAGCTCTACATCACTGAGGGACTGAGTGAGGAGGTCAACAGAGAGCATGAGGTCAAACAGCTGGAGACCAAGAAGACCAAGGAGATCCTTCACGACCGTCCAATCAGGTGCAGCCAGATCTTTGAAGCCTCACCTGAGCAGCAGGGACTCAGGGAGTCACAGTGGTGCTGACCAGGTCTCTGGGCTGGACTGGGAAGCCTTGGGGTCCCACTGGAGGAGCTGGAGGAGGTGACTGGGTCCAGGGAAGTCTGGGGGGTCTATGCTGAGGCTGCTGCCCCCGAGACCTGACTCCGGATACGGCAGTAGAAGATGGATGGATGGATGGATGGATGGATGCCAGGTGATAGAACATTTTAAAAAAAAGACTCTGCATTATAACTTCTATTAAACTCTAAAAAACTCACTCCAATATAACTGCACTCGTCCTTCTCTCACATTACATTGGATCACAATGACCAAACAACACAACAAAGACAATGATCCAACTGTACTGCCACGTCCAGACTCAGTGTAGGTCTGTAGGCCTCTTGGACCTTCATGTGAACCACTGCGTGTTGACTGGAGGTGAAACATGACTGACTGCTGTCCTCCTACCTGGACAATGCAATCTCACTTTCATTCTGCTGCAGATGGCCATTTTCATTTTACACCGTCCAAATTTACAGCTCAGGGCGCTGGGACGAATTCCAAATTGTGTGCAGATACAGGCCTACACTTCAAATAATTATGAGAAAAATCCAACGTAAAGAGAGCACTTCCATTAGGAAATAGTCAACATGAAATTTCGTCTTCTACTGACACCTGCTGGTCAAATTGAATAGTTGCAAATATTGTGAACAAGTTGTCATCTAATTCTAATCCTAAACAATATGGCCATTCCAAGTCAAGTATTAAGACAATTAATCAGGTTTGTACTGCTTGATTGAACACATTCATCCCGTTCCAGTGCACTAAAACCCACTTCCCTTCAGGACCGTGTCAGCAAAGCCAAAACTTCCTTGAGTGACGCTGTTTCCCAGCATGCAATGCGAGCTAGCGATTCACAATACTATTCCATCACAAACATGGATGTAAAAAATAAAAAGGGACGAAAAATGAAACTTCAGGAACACCAACCATTGCAATACAAGCAGAACTGGGCCGGAGTTTTATATTATGTACACCATAATACAGCCTTCTGGTGGACAAGCCATACTATTTAATCCGTGTCTTCCTATGGCACTTCCGTGGGTAGAAGCTCATCGTAGAGGTCACGTGCTGGGTGCTCGTCACCCCACCAACCACCTCGGGGAAGGTCTAACAGGAGAAGCTTGCTGGCGGAAATGATGCACGACAAGTAGATGTGACGCTAATGAGTGCGATGGATGAGGTAGAGCAATGCTCCAGAATCCGATTCAGACTACTCTCCCTCCACTTTTTTTGTTTTGTATGAGCGTTTAAAAAAAAAACAACGTAATGATAATCGAATAAGCTTTAGTTTATTAATCAGAATTAAAACAAGGTTGTAGATTTGTTATGGATGAGTTTCTTTGTTGTAGTTTGGCGCTTGAAAAACTATATATGGGATGTACCATGACCTGAGGGATTTCCTCATCCCATCCCAGCTTGGTTCTGATGCTGAATGTGAATGTATTTTGCTGTACATCCCACTGAGCTCCAAGGGCCCTCTCCATAGGGAGCTGGTCTCTGTCAAGGTTAAGTGTTTTTACCTTTTTAGCTCTCTGCTCTTCAGAAATGGCGGCCAGCACCGAGCGATGATTGCTCACCCACTTATTGAGCTTAAATCCACCTCTACCGCACAGGTCTGTTAGCTGCTGGTACAGATGTATTGCTTGTTCCACCGTGCTGACGGCCTTTAGACAATCATCCACGTAGAAATTTTGACCAACAGTGTTTATAACCTCGGCTGGGAAGTCATGCTGATTGTCGTCAGCTGCTTTCAGCAGGGCGAATGAAGCACAGCTTGGGGATGACACTGCCCCAAAGATGTGGACCAGCATCCTGTGCTCTTGTAGGTCCTTTGTAATGTCCCCATCTGGCCACCAGAGGAAGCGTAAGAAGTTTATATCCTGGTTGGAAACTCTTACTTGATGAAACGTTCCCTCAATGTCAGTCATGAATGCTACAGGGCCTTGGCGAAAACGAAGCAGCACACCTAGCAGTGTACTTGTCAAATTGGGACCCTGCAGGAGCTCTTTATTTAATGATGTTCACTCACTTTCGATCTCACAGCCACTAAAAAACCTGATTGTGATTGAGAGGTCCTCAGCAGCCAATCACTGTTGGGAGTCCAGCCTTCAAACACTCCTCCTGAATCCACAGTCACATCTGTGAGCATCTGGCCCTGATCCTCCACACCACACAACTTGGGATGACAGCGCCACCTACCTGTATCCTTTCAGCAGCCAGTCCATGCTCTGACCTGTTTCCACTGTGGCCTGTTGTGTCATCTGGACCGGAGTCTGGATCATCAGTGTCCAGGTTCATGGAATCTGTCAGAGTGCCGCCGTCCTGTGATGTAATGATAGAGAATCACTCTATTTATACTAATGTGCAGAACCACTAGAGTGTCATTTCTTCACTGCTGTCAGCAACAAGCAATTGGTGTCACACTGGTGTACAACACTTATGGGCTAATTAATCAGAAATGACATATTTAGGAATCACCCGCAATGCCCAGATTGTTGCTGTTTATCTGCTGATATGAGCCGTCAACTGTTGCAATATAGAACCACGGGCAGGAAATTACAATTAGTGTAGAGCGTATTATAATTTAAAAGTTTACTTACGGTAGTTCTTTAAAGAATTTAGCAGGGATGGAACAGGCTAACGTGACGACGTCACCTGTAACACGGTAGGAGCTCAACCTGCTGTCACGGTGAAAACTCTGTGTTACGTCCCGTCGAGGGGGACCGAGACGCAACGTGTGGGACACCTTCCCCCACTCCCAAGCCTCATTAATTTTTCACTGCAGTTGGCAGTTTCAACAAAAAACATTTTATTAATCATTAAATTAAATAAACAAAACAACTTAACCGGTGGGCAGCAAATAATAAACCAAAGTCCAACTAGCTTGCCTTAAGAACAAACGAAAGAAAGAAATAGAACCCAAATACAAAAAGGCTAACCTGCCTATATACTTAATAAACAGGAGAAAAGAGGGGACAAAGAAAACGGCAGCGTGCTCTAACACCGTTTCAGAAGTGACTAACTGCAGAGTTTGGAGCGGAGGAGGGACGACGTCAAGCTGGCTCGACTGCTCCTCCTTCTCAGCCGTGGCGCGTACAATCAGCAGCAGACATCCAGCAACCAGGACGTGACCTCTACGACGAGCTTCCACCCACGGAAGTGCCATAGGAAGACACGGTTTAAATAGTATGGCTTGTCCACCAGAAGGCTGTATTATGGTGTACATAATATAAAACTTCGGCCCAGTTCTGCTTGTATTGCAATGGTTGGTGTTCCTGAAGTTTCATTTTTCCCCTTTTCCCTTTTTATTTTTTACATCCATGTTTGTGATGAAATAGTATTGTGAATCGCTAGCTCGCATTGCATGCTGGGAAACAACGTCACTCAAGGAAGTTTTGGCTTCGCTGACACGGTCCTGAAGGGAAGTGGGTTTTAGTGCACTGGAACGGGATGAATGTGTTCAATCAAGCAGTACAAACCTGATTAATTGTCTTAATACTTCACTTGGAATGGCCATATTGTTTAGGATTAGCCCAAACAACACAACTTGTTTACAATATTTGCAACTATTCAATTTGACCAGCAGGTGTCAGTAGAAGACGAAATTTCATGTTGACTATTTCCTAATGGAAGTACTCTCTTTACGTTGGATTTTTCTCATAATTATTTGAAGTGTAGGCCTGTAGTTGATGAGGAATCACGGTGTGCTAACGCTACTCAAACAGCTTCGATGAAAAAAGGGAGTGTGATTTGGGTTTGTGGTACATTATGACAATCTTGGACTTGCAAGACTGAGGCGACGGTTCAATTCCCACCAATGTGTATTATATATGTGTTATTTAGCTCATCTATTCTACATTTTAAATAGATCACATTTGACATCTGACCCACTGAACACTTACTATTGAACATATTTTGAAACTATGGGCTATTTAGTCTTGTTTTAGGATATAACATAATTCATTGCACAAACTGTCAGGCTAAGTGTAAGAGCTATAGTCTACTACAATCAGTCGTGCCAAAAAAGAGACATTGTCTTTATTTTTCATTTTTATTTTATTGTGTCAGCATTGAACCATACAAGCATGTAGTGTTGTCCAACAAGAATGCATGGCGAATCAAATCCCAAACAACCTATGAAACAATGAACACGTTTCCATTGCACTTCATTTTATTGAGCACTAGATGACCTCCTCGAGCACTGTGTCATTGAAGCCTCGAGTAATGAACCATTTTTTGAAACAAGTGTCGAAGCTTCAACAAAGCCTCGATCGGCCATCACTACCTACGGCTGCGTGCTCTAACACCATTTCAGAAGTGACTAACTGCAGAGTTGGGAGCGGAGGAGGGATGACCGTCAGGCTGGCTCAACTGCTCCTCCTTCTCAGCCGTGGCGCGTCCAATCAGCAGCCGACATCCAGGACCGCACCTGCAAGACGTCATCCACTCTCTCTCTCACACACACACACACAGACACAAACATAGAGGCACCTAGACCCACCCGTGGGTCATAACACTCCGTTAGGATCTTTTCACTCTGGCATTGAAAAGGGGTGCTAGCGCTAGCCGTTTGCTAAGCTATGTACAGACAGCACCACCGCTTGCCGAACCACATAGTCACACTGTTTATATACAACAACTCGTCATCAATATCTCTAAAGTAGAAGTCAAGAACTTTTTTCAAAAATGATAACTAACTCAAACTTTTTTGTGTGTTTATAAAAACAAACTAAAACAAACTTAAATTGAAGTCATATTTCACTTCGTTTACGTCTGTCAAATGAATATTTGCCCAGGAAAATGTTTTCGTTTTACGCAGCAGCACCTAAATGCACCTCGCGTTCTGTGACGTCACCCCCCTTTCACAGCAGTATGTTGACGAGCGACTCGCGGCGGGAAAGTCCGATATGCCACTTTTTCCCAATACGACGAAGAGAGTGACAAAAGCCAATGTCTTGTGGTGGAAAGACACAAAATATGTGGCTTGCTTCTAAAAAGGGAAAAACCCCGACAAACCTCCATTTAAGAAGCTCGCACAAAGCAGTAGTGAACATTTTTATTGAGACTGGAAAGTAGACATGACAGTTTGACTCAGTTGACTCAAATATCCTGTGGTGATGAGAGTGGTTATGGCTATCTGATAAAGCAAGATTTAATATTGGGAATTTAACAAAATGAAAAGGAACCAACAACGCCACCCTGGGAATTTCACCCAGGGAGTTCTACTAAACACAAAAGTAATAATTAGGCACACAGGTAAGTTCTACGAGGAAGGAGTAGGAGATGTGGTTCAGAATGTTTAAAATATCAAACCAACTTTTATTCAACATTTAAAAATAAAAGGAACAAACAGACCAACACTTAAAACGGAGCTACTGAGCTCCTTATTCTTGGTGTAGAAACTGAGGCTTACCGATGAGGGGCCCAAACGGGGGAGGAACCAAAGAAAACAAGGAACACCCCACTCACACGTGACACACCTGCAAAGAAAGTGAAGTGCAAAAAAAAAGAAGAAAACAACCACAATCCCGGGTCACAGCACTCGAAGGGGCCCACCACCCGGGACACCGCCACCACCAGCAGCTCTCAGCGACTACAAAAGAAAAGATAAACAGTTGGTTACTAAAAGTTCCCAAAAATCTGTCACATGTACTGAAATAGCAAGAAAAACAAACAAACAATGCAATTACACACACACACACACACACACACACACACACACACACACACACACACACACACACACACACACACACACACACACACACACACACACACACCAACCAAGTTCCCACCAACCACGCACACGCATACACGCACGCACACCACTGTAGCTGGACCGGCGACTTGATAGTGTAACGTCTGCTGTCTGAGGGTCAGCAGTGGCGACGTAAGCAAACAAAGAAAAACACAACGAGAACGGAAAAACAACAAGTAAAACCAAGGCGAGACGGAAGCAACATGCACCGTCCACCGTCTGTACGGGGCGGCTAGCACAATCAAGTGCGGGCGAAGCGGCAGTGTTCCTGCACTTATCTTATAGGACCGAGTTTTGGGCCACAGGTCTTGATCACCAAGCGTCCTCCAGGTGAGGAGAACAACGAGGAGGCTCTGCGCAGCTTTGTGCTCGCAGGCGGCTGTAGTGTGCCGGTGAGGTGTTCAGGAAGCACTGTAAAAAGAACGGACAGGTGAGGTACTACGTACCTATGCTAATAAGCCATAATAATTTAAATGCTAAAATGTCCGCACCTGATCCTCTTAAAACTCTGGCACACAAAGCAGATGTTCAGTGTCCCATTGACCACAATGGACCACTAAACGAAGCTTTTAAGAAAAATGCGAAATGAAGCCACTGAGAGCTAAAACAACATGCAAACAATGCCACAGTGCAGCTTTTCTCAAACGGGTCAATTTTGAAATCATTTTAATCAACTCTGTCTTCATTGATCAGAAGGTTTTTGCAGATTTGGAATTAAAAAAAATTTAACTGCAGGAATCATAAAATCGTCTCATCAGTGACGTTTATAGAGCCATTAAAAAATTGAATATGTGCTGAACAGACAAACGGAGGTGTAAGAGGCCTGTGTGACCAGCGGGGGGCAGCAGAGGACCAACAGCCGCAAGTTCCTCCTCAGAGAGGCCTGAGAAGGTTCTGCACCTTCAGCTCCTCCAGGAGGTCCTCAGCAAAGTGTCAGAGTTTGTTGGGTTTTTTTACCTCGGTCGGCAGAGTCAAAGTATTAAACTTGTAGCCAGGGGGCGCTGCAGCTCACTCAACACCTACAAGGTTTGAAAAGGAAATTGAGTGGAATTCATCTGGAATGAAAAGAAAAGCACAACTACAGCAGAAAAACTGAACACAAAGACGCACAAAGTTTGAACTACACAAAGATTTTCTTCTTCTGTTGATTCAAATGAATTTGACAGAAATAATATCTGAAAAAATAGAAACCAAATGTTAAATTTCGACATTTAAAAAATGGACAGATTAATTTACACCCAGTAAGATAAGAAGATATTTAGCTCTCAGCCAATTAGAGCTGCTGCTCCTGTGTGTGTGTGTGTGTGTGTGTGTGTGTGTGTGTGTGTGTGTGTGTGTGTGTGTGTGTGGATGTGGTGGTGTGTGTACCTGAATGTGGGAGTGGGTGTGTTTAAGTACGTCACTGGAAGTAGGCTGCCAATTAGTGCGGCCTCCGAGGCCGCAACCGCCCCACGCCAGCGACGAGCCCGGGGGGGGAGGGGGGGGGGGGGGCCGGACACGGCACACACGCCGCAATGCCGGCCAGGAAGAGGCCCGGAGCAGCAGGCCCCCGGACCGGAGGGCACCCGCCCCACGAGGAGCCAGGGCAAGATGACAGGGAGGCAGATACCCCAAGGAGAAGGGACACCACCCAGGGCGAACAGACAGCAGAGCCCGTCCAGACGGGGCCCCCCAGGGCAAGCGAGACCGGACTCATCCCCATTACAGGACCCAGCCCCTTCACCCACCGGGAGGATCGGTACCCAAGGCAGGCCCGGGCACCCAGAGGCCCCCCCCCTACGGACCCAGTATGGCGCATCGCCGCAAGTGGCGAGGTCCCCATAGGCCCAGCCGGTCTCGGACCCCAGGGGCACCGGACTGCACAGGGCCCATCCAGAGTGGGAAAGATGCTGGATCCCGCCCCCGCTAGCAGGCCGACCCCACTGTGTGTAGGGGTGTCAGTGTGTGTATATGTGAACTTGCTGGTGTGTTGAACTATGGTGCGTTTAAAATGGAGGGGTGGTAAGGCCCTGGGACAACCACACTGCTGCTGAGCAGGGCGGCGGCCGCAGTGCACAAACCACCCCCCCAGTTCCAAAGTGTCTATAATGCCATTAAGATTGGAGAGGGTCTTAAGGCCAGAAGGCCGGCAGCGATCACCCAAGACACAAATCCGCCGAAACTGAAGAAAATAAATTAATTAATTAAAAATTTAGGGGAAAAAACATTTAAAAAACACCTATTATGTGACCAGGGGGGACTCCCGGTCAGGGCGTCCCCTCAGCGACATCGGGGCCGGGGACACCACAGGGATCCAGGAGCCAAAGGGGGCCCGCCCCCCCACCGCACCGCACCACCCGGGCACACAGGAGCGGTAGCCGGCGAACGCGCAGCCCCACCCCAGGCATGCGACCCCACCGCGTACGATCCAGCGCCAGTCCCCAGACACAGGGACGGACCAGCCCTCCCCCCGGAGCACCACCCACCCAACCCCCGACCCCCCACCAACCCTGCATTAACTGTGCAGTGTGAGCAGGTCTGAGAGGCGGTCATGCCCATCTGAAACATCCGCTGCCCGGTGTAGTGGATCCTGTGGAGTACTTTAAAATGTATTAATTGTAGAATAGGTTGTTTTATCAGTGAAAAGGTGTTCAGGCAGATTGTTCTCCAGAAATTAGAGTGAGGCTGGAGAGACAGGTCTCTTTCCCAATTAACAATTGGGATAGAAATCGTGCGATCTGTATTTGTAAGCAACTCACTCCAATAGAACTGCACTCGTCCTTCTCTCACATGACATTGGATCACAATGACCAAACAACACAACAAAGACAATGATGCCACTGTGCTGCCACATCCAGACTCTGTGTAGGTCTGTAGGCCTCTTGGACCTTCATGTGAACCACTGCGTGTTGACTGGAGGTGAAACATGACTGACTGCTGTCCTCCTCCCTGGACAATGCAATCTCACTTTCAATCTCACAGCCACTAAAAAACCTGATTGTGATTGAGAGGTCCTCAGCAGCCAATCACTGTTGGGAGTCCAGCCTTCAAACACTCCTCCTGAATCCACAGTCACATCTGTGAGCATCTGGAACTTTGGCCCCGATCCTCCACACCACACAACTTGGGATGACAGCGCCACCTACCTGTATCCTTTCAGCAGCCAGTCCCATGTTCTGACCCGTTTCCACTGTGGCCTGTTGGCTCATCTGGTCCAAAGTCTGGATCATCAGTGTCCAGGTTCATGGAATGAGTCAGTGTGCCGCCGTCCTGTGATGTCATGATAGAGAATCACTCTATTTATACTAATGTGCAGAACCACTGGAGTGTGGAAACAGACAGTTACCATAATCCAAATGAAAAAGCAACAGCAGAAATGCTTTTTCATTTTAAGAACGTGGCTGCATTATTTGACTCATAAAAAAAATGGTTAATAAATAATCCAAACTGCATTTTCATTTTCTTATTCATGACTGCTCATTCTTGTACTTAATTCAAATGAAGGAAAACACATTTGAGATTTAATTTTCAAAACATGCACCAGCAAAGAGTTACCAAAATTCAATATGAAATGTAAAATTCAAAAATGAAAAAGCAATAGCAGAATGCTTTTTCATTTTAAGAACGAAGCTGCATTATTTGACTCATAATTAAAATCATTAATAAATATTGCTATATGCATTTTCATTTTCTTATTCGTGTCGCACCTTTTATGACACAATCAAAAAGAAAACTGAGAGCATTGCTTTTTCATTTTCGTGGTCCTGCCCTGCACAAGAGTTACCACAACTCGAAAACGAAATCGCAATCTCAAAGTTTGATTGTGTCATAAAAGGTGCGACACGAATAAGAAAATGAAAATGCATATAGGAATATTTATTAATGATTTTAATTATGAGTCAAATAATGCAGCTTCATTCTTAAAATGAAAAAGCATTTCTGTTATTATATTCTTATTTTAATTTGGATTATGGTAACTGCTTCCATATAAAACAAATACATCCATAAATATATACAATGTGAGAATTGTTTCTTGCAAGAGCTGTACTTCAACCCATGACCGTCGATAAAAGTGTACACATCTAATCGTAAACAATCTGCTGCAACCTGAATTTCCACTTCTGTGTCTATAAACCAGTCACAGCTTGACTGATGGCTCTGAAGAAGCAGTTTCCATCAGCCTCTACATTCTCATTTGTACACGGCGAACCTAATGGGCCATTGCAATCAGAAATTGGAAAACTCGCACGGTCCAAATGAATCTTCAAGTTTTTGCAAAGGTCTAAACAAACATCAACATCAAGGGGAGAGAAGTTACACTCTTCATTGGTCACAGCACTGACAAACTCTACGTCAGAATTATCCATGTCAAAGTGAGGAGTTTTGCTCTTCTGAAGTGACTCACTGTTGCCAGCTGGTGCTGGAATTTTAAACCGTGACCGGTTTCGCCTTGATGAAAAGAACCATGCAGAACCTTGGCTAATCTAATACCAGTGCCATGATCTGCCACTGCATCTTCACTAGTACTAACTGATGATGGATCACAAATCACATGTGCGAGGCGTAGAACGAGCGGAGCAGTCAGAGGCAACAGAAGAAGAAAGAAAAGCCTCCTTAGCTTAGTTGATCTTCTGTGTTGCCTCCTGGACGGTGCTGGCCTCCTCTGGCTTGGTGCTGGCAACCACGGGAGCCACAGGAACCACGGGCACAGCTCTGGTCATCTGTGGCGTCGCCTCCACCTGATTAAAATAAGAAAGATGTGATTTTATGCCAATAAACATAGAAAGGAAAACACTAGGCTTTACACGATCACGATTTTTGTGCCAATCACCGATCAGTGAGTTTAAAAAATCAGATCACGTTAGGGGCAATAAATACTTGTTTCTGTACACCCCTTGCCTTCTCACGAGCGCCGTCTAAAGTTGTTTGCTTTAGCATCGGTTTCACAGTTTGCTTTTCTTTTTCTTTCTCCGCGTGTTTCTTGAACTCAACATGCTCCTCCGTGTGTATCTTTTCCAAGTGCCTGATTAAATTTGTGGTGTTGAAATTTTTTGCCAAAATTCCCCCGCTAGGTACTGTAGCGTTGCATATATTGCAGATAGCTTGTGCTATGTCTGTTTCTCTCACTTTGAAAAACTTCCACACCCCCGACACGTTTGTTTGTGTCACCCATGGATGTTGCTGTCGTGAAGATTCAAAGAAACTTTATTGTCCGTCACATAGCGACAGTACTCAAAACAGGAAGAGGCACGAAGACGAAAATGAAGGTTTTTGAATCATGAATCATTAGCTCTCGGATACAAACAAATAAACATGTCGATGCTGTGAAACTACTTTGGAGGAAATGAGACAGATTAAAAAAGTTTCAACACGACCATGACGTCATTGATCGGTGATTCATGACATGACGCCCGATCATGAACGTTTCTAAAAATGCCAAATATCGGCCGATCCGATACAGCCGATAAGATCGGTGTAAAGCCTAGAAAACACACACAGGTGATGAAGTGGAAATGAATAAGTACAAACCTGCTGCACTGCTGTGACATTGCTGGAGGCAGACTCAGTCATGTGGACAGTTGAACGTGTTGCCCACAACTGCAAATACAAGGACACAAAGTAACGTTTAAAGAACTGCATTTATTGTCCTATCACAAAGATGCACACAATGAAATACACATATCCCAAATACCAACATGTCACTGGTTTGTTTTGGTTTTTGAGGCAACGCGTGCTGATCGACGTCTCAGGCTGGACATCTGGAAGAACATAAAGAAATGAATTCATAAACAAAGTAACACACTAATTAAACTGTACATGTACTGTACATATGTGATCTTGTGTTGATAATAGGGGTGGGGCGATACGGCTAACCCACGATTCGATACTGTGACGATATTTGGCCCACGATAATGACATCACGACACACGATATCTTCGATATCTTCGAAATTTTGCAGACGATATTGTCATAACCCGGCTCAAGAGTTATGACAATAACGGAAGGGACACTGCGGATTGCGATTAATCAAAAGGTTTATTATAACAAAATAGATAATTGTAAGCAAAATAATGAAATATATGGTGTGTGTTTGTCAGTATTCATCAGTAATGTAAGTGTGGATGAGTGAATAATAGGATGTGGGGTGTTGTCAGGTGCAAAACAGAACAAAAGAAGCTGAGAGTCGGCCAGACGCCCATGGCTGCTGGATGGAGAATGTGGAAGAGACCGAGCGGCACACGCAGTCGGCCTTTTATCCTGCAGGGGGCATCGGCACAGGTGTCCTAATCGGAAGATGCCACTCCCACATCCACCGCTTTCCACCATTTCTAGAACGCAAGTAATGTTGTCTTGTTACAATATTCACCGTCATCATTATTGAATATTGATTCAGATTCCCTGACACTCAGTTACACAAAAAAAACAAAAACAGTATGGGGACAGCATATAGTGTTGTGTTCCTATCACCACTGATAACATGTTTGTTCCAACAGACTCCCACCCACCCTCAAGTTACAACTACCAGGGGAGTGTATCACTACCTATGCCTAGTACACAGCTCTACTCCCCAATAAAATCTTTCCATTCTGCCATGGTCTTTTTTGTATGAGGCTGTGGTGTCTCACTCATGGATAGTGTCCTGTAGCACTTCTGTCTGAATGACAGAGAGAAGGATTGCCACACACTTTTGGATATGTGAGGTGCAGGGCATAGTAGTAACCCATCAGATGAAGCAGACCGTCACTCAAGTCTTCCTTGGCAAGCGTGGTGGCGGGAGTGGCTCCAAGACAGATGAGACAGCGGGTCCCATCAAACAGCAACACAGTGGTGCAGAAAGACCTCTTCTGCGAGTACATTGTGGGAGCTTCTGTTGGCTAAAGAAAAAGAAGAAGGAAACGCCACATCCATGCATGGAACTATGAAGTGTTGAATGTGAGAAAATGCGAACAAACTTTCACCTGAATGACATGAAGCAGTGCCTCACTGGCATGTCCCAGCTTCTTCGGTGGTGGACTTGGTGAAGGAAAGAGTGTGGGGAGTGCCCTGAGCAGCGCGATGGAATATTCCACTGGAATAGAACAAATCAACTTTGAGTTCAAAGTTAGTCTTCCTAAAAATGAGTCTTATTAGGTTTGTGTTGATCACAAAAAAAATCTTATTTTTTCAGCATGAAGAGTATTACCATTCTGCATCTATTCATTCAGCGCAACATAAACCATCCTATGTCCAAGGAAACAGCTACACAGTCAATTAGAGACACAGCAAAATGACTCACCTACATCCAGCATTATGCGTGGCTTCATCACTTCATTTTTTTTCCAAACACCATAAAATTACACATCGGTGCAGAAGTCTTCCCATCTCTTTTTTTAGTTCATCAATGAATTTTCTGTTGCCCTTATCCAGAATGCGCCGCAGCTCATTCATCGCCTATAATGCAAGTCAATGTTAAAATCTGCAAAAATGCTTGCTTTTCATCATAAACCAAAACAAGTTAATCACTTACACGATAAAGATCCTTGACACATGGATATGCATCCAGGATCTTTGTTGGCCTTGTCCTGGTCTTTAAGAACGTCACTATCAATGAAGGATCTTCTTGCTTGAAACTGCAGGTCAAGAATTTGGGAGACAGCATCTTGGTTGGGTTTTGGTTTCTTGTACAGCTCCTGCAGGGTCTGATAATGTCTGGCCTGTGCTGTCAGACCATCTTTGGCTGATGAAATGGAGGAGACAAATCAGTAAATCAGTCAAATGGATGAAATTGTTTGGAGCATCAAAATATATCAAATGACAATTCAAATGTAAAAATGCCTGTGATATATCATGATATCCAAAACTATCATAACATTGCCTGGCTTTCATACATTATCATTATTATTAAAATGGACATGTTTCTACTTACGTGAAGTGTGGCCATTATCAGAACTGCGCCCTGGTGTGTGACACAAAATAATTGTTGATCCACCAATTGAGTCTGCATCATGATCTTCTTCTTGGTCACTTGCTGAGAAGTCAATGCGATGCCTTTTCTTCTTGTGGCCCCTCTCTGGCGAATCTCTTGTGAAGATTCTTGTAAGTGCTCGCCTGTGGTAAATAAAATTTCACTCCCCCCCCATGCTCCTCACTTTGTACATATATATATGACTTGAATACAGAACTGTCCATTTGTGATGTTTTGCACTTGGAGTCAAGAGCATATAGGTTTATTTAAATAAAGATGGAAAGTAAACATGCACAGATAAAAAAAAAGTATCAGCCAAAAATAACCACACGCTTCAAAATCTAAGTGCGCAAAATAATATAATCACTTACATGTTTCATTGTTTTGTCTTAATCCTTCAGCATGGGATAATACTCCACTAGTCTTTTAGCCATTGCAGTGACTTCATGCTCAGAAGGGTACCAGACCCCCTCTCCTTGCTGACTGGCTCTCAAGATAGAAATCATGCTGGTGACAGTGTTTCTCACCAGCCTGCGTCTCAGCTCTTTGAACATGACACATTTCCCCTCACTGGCAGTGCGGGCCATCTGGAAGTAGTGCTTACGAGCTTGCTCCAACTCACTGTCTGTATAGAGGGTGGGCAAACTTTTTTAGCAACAGGCCACATGACAGACCTGCATCGAGTCGGCGGGCCACGGAAGGGGGGGTTGTAGGTAGGTACAGAATTCATACTTCAGTGCCTTGGAGCGAATAGCTTCGCCACTCAACTGGCCAAGAGACATGTGGCCTGTCCTTCTCCAATGCAAGCGGGTGGGAAAAGCACAGGAGTTGGTGTCTGCTCTTTTCTTAGAAGACAGCCTGCAATGTGATGTTGTAAAGGAAGCAATTTTTCCTGCTTATGAGCTTGTTCCTGAGCCCTACCGGCAAAAATTTAGGAACCATAGAAAATCTAGTGGTCAAACCTTTGTCGAGTTTGCATGGGAGAAAAGCAACCTCTTTGATAAATGGTGTGCAGCTAATGATGTCAAAAATGACTTTGAGTCACTCCGTGAGCTCGTTCTTTTAGAAGATTTTAAAGACTCTTTGCCAGAGAAGGTGGTAATGTTCTTGAATGAACAGAAAGTGTCGTCATTGTCCAAGGCGGCTGTCCTCGCAGATGAGTTTGTGTTGACCCACAAAAATGTCATCTCATCTTCCCCCCCGATCGGACAGGCCTTCTGCTTCTCGTCCCCCAAGAGCCGAGTCTAGCCACCTCCCCCTTGAAAAGGCTAGAGGGAAGGGACTTCTGGTTTGGCCATAAAGCGGTAGACTGCGCGACACCAGGGCTCTCGACCGTCTAGGGTAAAAACTCCCCGAAAACTTGAATAACTATTGTCAGATATCATATTAACTACAAAGTGATCAGGGGAACGTTGGAATGGGAAGGAAAACTCCATTCAACCAAAACAGAAACACGGTAACAGACAATATGGCCGAACTACCAGCTTGCTCTGAAACAGAGGGAGATGGCGAAACAAACTCCTCGTGACTAACGACGCGGAAAAGGGCTCGGACATAAAAATTATTAGCAAGGAGATACGGGATTTAAAAATGGAATCAAAAGAAGTCCTTCGCACGTTTGGAGAAACACTGAGGAACGACATGGAAAAAGACTTGGACGACTTCAAAGACGAAATAAATCAACAACTTGCGAAAGTCATCACCGAACAGGAGCTCCAGACCGGCAAGATCAACGAGGCTGAGTCGCGGATTGAAAAGCTAGAACGTTGGGCACAGGAAGCTAATGACGCTCTGGTCATATCACTGAGAGAACAAAAAGCTCTTCAGGACAAGTTAACTGACCTGGAGTCCAGGCCGAGGAGAAACAACCTACGTATCTATGGAGTCACTGAAGGAGAGGAGGGAGAATCTGTGGCCAAGTTTGTGGAAGACCTGCTGAAAAGCAAACTGCACCTGCCAGCACATTTTAATTTCCAAATTCAGAGAGCACACCGCTCATTTGCACAGAAGCCAGCGGACGGTGCCCAACCGAGACCCATCATTGTTAACTTTCTGGAATTTACTACCAAAGAGAGGGTCCTGAGAGAGCTATGGACAAAGAAAATAGAACTGGGGAAGAAATTACCGTCATTCCATCACGATTACGCGACAGAGATGGTCCAAAAGAGAAAGGAGTACAACACTGCTAAAAGAATCCTGAAGGAGAAGGGCATCCGCTTCCAGACGCCATTCACCAAGATGAGGACCCACTGGGATACGGGAACTCGAACCTACAACAGCGCAGAGGAGGTAAAGGAGGAATTGGCGAGACGCGGCCTGGCGGAGAAGACGGCGGTGGCGACGGGTGCGGAGGGGCCTGCGGCACTCGGTGCCCCACACTACGACGGAGTGGCAGTGCAAGGAGGGATCCTGGAGGGGCTACGCATCAGCAGCGACACGAGCCAGAGAAAAGCTACAAGAGTTTCAAAGATTCTTTGATTAAATTCAGAGAATACAGGGAAGAAAGCTGGTAGGGATGTTCTAGTATGACCGGTGTTTTTAGTTGACAAATTATTAAAATTGAATTCCCATGTTAATAGAAAAGAGACTGTGGGAAGTCCGGGTCGCTCCTTTTTTCTAACGTTGGACTCATTTAGAACGACTAAAATACTCATTGCAGGTTCAAGTGTCATTTCTAAGTTAGGTTAGATTTTTGACTGCCTTCACGCGGGCCGGACAGAGACACGCCGTAGTTTGGCCATGCCTGATCTACAGGAAACACATCTCTCTCAGCAAGAGCTAAATCAACATGATTTAAAAGCTAAACTCGACACAACTAATGGCAACAGAAGTCAGACCCGATTAGACCAGGTTTAGCTGCCTGAGTGTCAAGGAAATAAGTACCATACCAAAAAGACTGTTCAACATTAGAAAATAAGGGGAACAGGGCCAAAGAAACCAAAGAAAACTCAAAAAAGGGAATAAACAAAGCTAAGGGAATCACTACAAACCAAAATTCACGCTACGCCAACTCCTGTCCTAAAGAAAAGAGAACAAAATTAACATACTAATACCTTGAGACACCCAGGCAAGCGTTAAACAGTTAGAACTAAAGGAAAACTTTGATTTATTCTTCGCGCACACACACACGCACACGCACACACACACACACACACACACACACACACACACGACCAAAACCCAAAACAAAATAGTAACGATCACTGGGGAACAAGATATTAATGAACTAAAAAAGGAAATCAAACTATAACAAAATCGCTACTCAATAGAAAACCCAAAGTTTCACCAAAATTTCACAACAAAACAAAGAAAAGAAAACCAACCAAAGAAAGTGGTTACGCTAACAAAAGAAACAGACAAACTGAATTGTCTAAACCAAATAAACCAAAATCAAAGGAAAAGTGTCCGCGTTGTGGTGGTGACACCGCTGTTACCCGGCTAGACTGGTGCGGCAATTGATTGCGAGGACATCGCCGCCGCAACAGTAACAGAGGGGAATGGAGAAAACAGAGGAAGACGGAGCGACTGCACCCAGGCAGGGGGTTGAGACCAGCGTCCTTCCAGTACCCGTCTCGGCGCACCGGTGTTCAACTGCAAGGCAGCCTCCCCGCCGAGCGCCAGAGGAGGAGTGGGGGCGGGGGGGGCCTGCGGTGAATGCACAACGATCACGCACACACAGCGCCACCTCCCGATGAACGGGCACCCGCCAGGGTTCCTCCTCTGGCTGTGCTTATGGCCCAGCCCGCTCTGGGATTGCTAGCCGAAA
>NW_027466198.1:470000-492500 GCF_046127955.1 Nelusetta ayraudi | reverse complement strand
TTATTATGAGAATTACAACTGAAGCACACTAAATAATACACCATAAGTCACATTTTGCTTTTCTGTTATTAATCTAATGTGTGTTATGTCAAGCCTCCACAGTGGCGTGCTGCAGTCAGGATGAGACGAACAAGGTGAATGGATGGACGGATTGATGAGCCCAGCGAGCCTCCACCATCCACAGACAAGCCAGTCCCATCTTCTACCCAGAAGGATGTCTCTTCCATCTATCTTTGCCTGCCAGGGAAATGCAACCAAACATAGTAATTACAGATGGTGTTGTCTCTGTTAAAGTGACACATGGAAAAAAAAAATATATATATATGTTTTGTGATTCATGTTCATGACAATAACAATCGAACAGATTTTCTTCATTCTTCCAATGAGTTTCGCAAACAAACATGGAATTTTCCCTGGATCATACAAATACGTTTGTAGATTATATAAAGACAATTATAAAACACATTTGTTGTGGTTTTATATTAAAGCAGATAGTCAAACGTAAATGTAGCATGGTAATGTTGCGAAGACACATTTATTTTTGTTTTTCTTTGTTTCTTTAGAAGCTTTTATTTTTGTTTTCTGTGGAAGCACAACAGACAACACACATGTTAACGTCCGCTACTACGGTTCGCTCCGCATAGGTCTCACGAGCCACTTGAGAGACTTCCTCTCGAGCGTTATCTACTTTTTACATTTCAAAACACAGATCCATACCCGACTTCGACTTGAACTTATTAATCATGTCGTTTCCCACATTTCCCACATCACTCAGAGACGATACATTCAAAACGTAAATTTAACTCACATACCCTCGATCTCAGACTTCAATTACGAAACAGCCACACATACATTTGCTCTTATTTTCAACCATTTCCCCTTCTCACCTGTGGAAGCACAACAGATAACACACACGTTAACGTCCGCTACGACGGTTCGCTCCACATAGGTCTCATGAGCCACTTGAGACCTCTCTAGCGTTATTCCCCGGGGCGAACACGACCTCCACTGGTAGAAGTGGGTAACTGCACCCTGCTCACTGATCACTCTCACACACGCCACAAACCACAACAAAAGCAGGAACAGTGCTTTGCCACAATTATGCTACATAAACACGTCCTGGTCCCCTCTGGATCCTCTTTTCCGGTCCTCGCGATCACTCTCTTGGCTGCGGTGGGCATGGTTCTTCCTTTGTCAGGGCATTCTCTGGCCCAGTGACCCATTCGGCCGCAGATGTGGCACGCCCCCTTTTCGCCTCTGTCTCCGCTAGTCGCCCTTCGTCGGTTGTCGTTGTTCCTGTAGGGCCGTCTCGCCGTGTCACTGAGGTGCTTCATCATGGTGAGGGAGGCACGCTTTATCTTCTTGTCCTCTGCATCGCTGGCCTCCTGCAGAAGCCTCTCAGCGTGCACTGCATGACGTCGGACCTGTCAGCCGGGCATCTTCAATCCCCACGCAGCAGCTTGTGTTAACTGCTTTGGCGATCTGGGGGAGCAGCCCTTGTCTGAAAGCAGTGATGAGGCTGGCCGTTTGGTTGACGGCAGTCCTGATGAACGTGGCGACGCTGCGGCGTCGGTGCTGGAGTGCGCAGGGTTGTACGGTGGTAGCGTTGGATGAGGGCAGGCGGGAGGAGGGAAGACAGGCATGTCCAGGAGAGGGTCCCTCGGGCCTGTAAGAGAAGGATACAGACATTTGGTGCATTTGAATGCTCGTGTGTGAGCGGCTCCTTTTCTCCCTCCTCTGGGGAGTGTGTGTGAGTGTGTGCACCCTCTGCCGTTATCTCTGTCACCCCTGTGCTCCAGCGCCCAGCGCTGTTCACACGTTTGTTTTTGTTTTTTTTACTTGTTTCCTGTCCCTGACTTCTGCTTCAGTTTTCCAAAATGAAAAACACCTTTCATGATCTTTGATGATCTGAATTGCATATTGCATATATAGTTTTTTTCTTTTTTGTAACCTTTCCCTCTGCTATCTTCAATTTATCCCGGAGGTTTCTCAATTCCTCCAAACTCAGTGATCCTCCTGCTGGGAAATCATACTTTTCAACCCAAATTCCCAACATGTCAAGACAATCTGGACCATATTTTTTCCTCATGTCGTCCACAATTGGTCCCCCCTGGGGAACAGCAGCAGCCACTTTGCTCTGGTTCTTCCCCAGCACTGTCTAGCTAGACTTATTACTCTGACTTTTCACTAAGTTTTCACAAAATTCCAAGTCAGAAAATACACAGGCGTCCCCGTGCACCCCTTTTTCTTACTCTGGAGCAAAAAGGTGGAGAAAAAACTCACCCCTCTGGTAGTTTACCTACCAGAAGCTTCCGGCTCACTTGTGGAGCGGGAATTTCAGTGTTGATTCAGAATCAACACCGACCTGACAGGCACGGTTAACGTATGCGCTCCGTCCTGCCCCGGGACCGTTCGTAAACGACAAGGAAAACAACCCACTGGTCACTGATATGTCTGAGACAAGAACAATTACTTCTCACCCGATCTCTGAATCAGCACTTCCCTTCCAGGTTCGCTTGGATAGACGTGAAGCTGATCAGATCCACTCTTAGACGCCGATCCTCTCATCTCTGAATGCTTGGTTCAAGGTAGAGGGGGAACGAGGAGTTTCCTCCGTTCCTGGTCCCGGGCCCTCAACGTCCCAGAGTTCCACTGACGGGTCTCCAGCAATCCTGTTCGTGACGCCAAATTGTTGTGGAAAAGAGCGAAGATGCCGATGCAGGAATACTGGGATAATAAGTAATTTAATGAACAAACAATAAAAAAAGGGATCGGAGTTCCGAGGCACAAAACACAGTAAAATGGGAGTGCGAGTGTGAGGTGGGAAGGAGGAAGAAGGTCTCTTATACACAGGACTGGGAGGGGATAAGATAAGGAAAGAACAGGGAGGAGAACAGAGAGAGACAAACCAACGACTATACGATAGTTGACCGATTTCACAGCTCATATCCTGTACAGGGAGAGGATGAGCACATCAGTGGCAGGCCATAAAACAAAGTGAAATACGATGCGTATATGTTAGCCTAGGATTCTAACAGTTTACACGTGCTACTAGTGATCATACAATATAAACCAAGGTAAAGAATAACACAAGAATACTCTATCATGTTCGACCCATCTTAATAACCGAGATTTTTTTTCCAGGTGCGCTTTGCTCATCTCTTTGTACCAAATATTTAGGGGAGTTTTTATAACATCGACATAGATTATTAGAGTATATAGTCTTGAAAGCTTTGTCACCCAGCAGAGATTGAAGTGGGATATCTAGTTGGTCAAATTCTAGCTCCTTCCATTTTGCATCGTAACCCGCCCTGCACCAGTAGACTATATACTGCAGTTGTGCTGCTTTATAGTAGTCCTCCAAGCATGGGAGTGACATCCCTCCCTGTTAAGTGTAATGTTTTGTAGCATACCCTTGGTTTCTTGTTCTGCCATATGAATCTAGAAATGATCCGATTCCATTCACTGAATTTCTTATTGGGTATTTCTACAGGCAGCGATTGGAGTAGAAATAACAATTGTAAAAATCAAGTATCCGGGTCGGATAAAGTCACCAGGATGTCATCTGCATATAAACATGTCTTATATTCTTTCCCCTTGAATAGTATTCCCGTGATTTCTGGGTCTTCCCTAATCTTTTGAACAAGTAGCTCTATAAATAGAGCAAACGAGATGGGGCTCAGTGGGCAGCCCTGTCAGCAACCCCTCTCCAAACGGATTGTACCTGAAAGACTGCCATTTATTCTGATCCGGGCCACAGGTGAATTTTAAACATTTTATAACTGTATTGTTAAAGGCAAAACATTGCAGGACCAGGTATAAAAATTCCCATAGAACAGAGTCAAAAGCTTTTTCTGTGTCAAAGCTAATTGCTAAGGACATTGTGTTTCCTTTGCTCATTATATGTAACAGATGTATAGCTCGCCTAACATTGTCTTGTGTTTGTCTATTTTTAACAAAACCTGTCTGGTCCGTGTCAATTAGGTTAGGGATAATATTTTCTAGTGTGTTGACAATAATTGAAGTGAAAATTTTATAATCAGTGTTTAAAACTGAGATAGGTCTGTATAATAATAATAATAATAATAATAAACTTTTATTTGTACAGCGCTAAATCACAGCCAAAGGCGTCTCAAAGCGCTTTATACAATCAGAGAGAACCAACCGGGCCCCCGGAGCAAGCAAGATGCGACAGTGGCTGGGAAAAACTCCCCTGTGGGAAGAAACCAAGGGCAGAACCAGACTCCAGAGGGCGATCATCTGCCTATGAGTAGTTGGGGTGAAGTATAAAGATAGAGGAGAGACAGAGAAAGAGAGAAAGGAGCAGAGTGAGCCAGGGTGGCAGACAGGACAGAGTGAAAAACAGATACACCAACCAGGCAAAACGGATATAAACACAAAGAATAGGAACTAATTCAAGGCTGCTGTCCATGTGGAGTGTAAGTGTCCATGCTTTGGAAGGCAAGAGCCTAGCTCGATGGACAATCTGCCGATAGGACTAGTCCCGGTCTTAAGCGTGGTGGTGGGATGAAGCGATGACAGCAAGACCCCCAGGACAGCACAATCCAGCTCCTGGCGCAGTGGTCATCACCTGCCGGGGACACAGAGACTGCGGCAGTATCATGCATATCGAGCATACTGTACAAAGCATAATGAGAGCTTGGACAGAGTGGATAGAGTAAAAGATTGGATAGAGTAAAAGATTGATTGGGTGAGGAGAGTGATAAAGGTTCCGCCTGCACAGAGCAACGATCCCTGTAACGGGAGCGAAAGATCTCCCTCCACGGCGTAAGCCTACAGCAGCTTAACTGACAGTGGATGGAGTCTAACTATAAGCTTTAAGAAAAAGGAAAGTCTTAAGTCTACTCCTAAATAAACTAACTGTGTCTGCCCCCCTCACCGAGGCTGGAAGATGGTTCCAAAATAGAGGTGCCAGGAAACTGAAACACCTACCTCCTGATCTAACTCTAGAAATTTTTGGGATAACTAAAAGACCTGAATCCTCAGAGCGAAGGGCTCTTGGAGGATGATAAAGTTCAATGAGTTCCCTAATATAAGAAGGAGCCTGAGAATGAAGAGCTTTGTAAGTTAAAACTAGAATCTTAAATTCAATTCTAAATTTGACAGGCAGCCAATGCAAGGAAGCTGAAATTGGAGTAATATGCTGCCTCCTTCTAGTTCCGGTTAACAATCGTGCCGCGGAGTTTTGGATTAACTGTAATGTCCTAAGGGATGAATTTGGGCATCCTGCTAGTACCGAGTTACAGTAATCTAGCCTAGACGTAACAAAAGCATGGATTATTTTTTCCGCATCTTTGAAGGACAAAAAACTTCGAATTTTGGCAATGTTTCTTAAGTGGAAGAAAGCTGACCTCCCTACATTCTGTATATGAGAATTAAAGGTCAGGTCCTGATCAAAAGTGACTCCTAGGTTCCGCACGGTAGAACTGGGTGTAGTACCAAATAGACCACTTTGTCCATCAAAAACTCTGTCCCTACTCTCTCGCGATCCAAATATAATGACCTCAGTTTTGTCGGAATTAAGCAACAGGAAATTCTGTGTCATCCAAGTTCTGACATCACGAAGACAAGATTCCAATTTGGCCAACTGATGAGCCTCGTTTGCCTTAAAAGAAAAGTACAACTGTGTGTCATCTGCGTAAGAATGGAAACTGATGCTATGCTTTCTGATGATGTCACCAAGAGGTGACATGTAGATGTTGAAGAGGAGTGGCCCAAGTACAGATCCTTGCGGGACACCATGACTAACCCTCCTACGTTCTGACGAATGATTATGAACATGAACAAACTGAAAACGGTCAGACAAGTAAGATCCAAACCAGTCCAAGGCGCGATCCTTGATGCCGATAGTATCTTCTAATCTCCTAAGAAGAATGCTGTGGTCAACTGTATCAAATGCTGTATGAGCTGCAATCTGTCCTATCTTTCCCTGGTTTCAGTATTACAGATAATATGGCCTGTTTCCAAGATGGTGGGGTCTCGCCACCTTTTAAGACATAGTTAAAACAATTTAATAAATAGCAGTGGGGTCACAGAGTCCCTAAAAGTCTTATACCATTCTGCTGGTAGTCCATCTCCCCCGGCTGCTTTGCTTGTTTTCAGTTTAGAAATTGCCTTGTCGACCTCTGCATTTGTAATCTCTGTAGTTAAGCACTTATTTTGTTCTGTGACAATAGATGGCAGGTCTAGGGATTTCAAAAAATTGATTGACTGTTACTGCTTCTGCTAATTCGGGTTGAGTGTATAAATTCCTGAAGTATGATTCAAAAGACTTATGTATTGCTTCTTGCTTATAACACATCTGGTTGGTGAGCGGGTCCTTTACTTTATATATGGATCTTCCAGACTGTTGTTTTTTAAGTCTCCAGGCTAAGAGTTTTTTAGCACGGGGTCCATTTTCATAGTGGGTTTGTTTGATATACTTAAGTGTAAGTTCCTCCTGGTCGTTCAGTTTCTTATTTAGTTCTGATTTTACTACGGTTATTTGTTCCAATAAGGTGGGGTCGTTAGTCTCTACATGCTACTGTTCCAGTGAGTCTAATTTACTTGTCAAGTCGTTAAGGTGTTTAAGTTTTTCTTTTTTCCTTTGTGATGCCCAACTTATAATCTTCCCACGCAATACTGCTTTTCCAGCATCCCATAAAATACTCTGTGACGTCACTGTGCTACCGTTAAGGTCTGTATATTCCTTCATTTCTTTCCTAATGTAATCTTCAAATCGGGTGTCATTTAATAGGGAGGTGTTGAGTCTCCAAATAGTGTTTTTGTGTGGGACACCTACATTTATTTTCACATATACACCTGAGTGATCTGATATGTCGCTAACACCAATTCTACAATCTAAAACCCTGTGTCTGTCTGTTCAGAACATAAAGAAATAATCGATCCTCGAGTAAACTGAATGAGGGTGAGAGTAAAAAGTCAATTGTTTAGTGGATGGATGAAAATCCCTCCATACATCAAACATACCAATCCTTTTAATCATCTTCTTAATATTTAGTGACTCAGGATTTGTTTTCTTTGTCGGGTTTGATGAGTCTAGAGTGGGATGCAGCTGTACATTCCAAGGGGACTCGTGCCACGCAAAGCCTATTCCGACCTGGCGATCCTGTTTGAATCCATTAGCAACCAGCTACATTACCCCGGGCAGCTTCACGGGTACAGGTGGATGTACGCTAAATGCAGAGAAAATGGACTGCGTGTGAGAAAAGAGTCTGTGCGTTTGGTTTTGAAGGAGCTGGATCCAAGAGGAGTGTCATTAAGGCAAGCGGGGCGTCTCAGACGTAGGAATTACTTCTCAAACTTCTCAACTTCATCTGGCACCTGGACTCATATGATGAACTGAAGCCATATGGTATTTGTGTGAATGGATGTATCGATGGCTTTTCAAGAACAATAATCTGGCTCAATGCTTACACAACAAGTAGTGACCCAAAAGTAATTGGAGGGTGCTACATAGAAGCGGTACAGCGTTTTGGGGGGTGCCCTAGACCCCAGACCTCAGAGACAACGGGCATTTTGATGGCGAGTTTCTGGACAAAAGTCTCCTGCAGTTTTGTTGTATGGGCCTCCATACAGGTGAGTTCATGAATAATGTTTTATTTTCATTTTGTGCGCATGTGTATGTGAGTGAGAGAGAGGGGAGGGAGGACAGAAACGGGGAAGGGGGTGTTGGGAAGACAGACAGACAGAGACGGGAGGAAAGGAAAAAGAATGCTAAAGAGAAGGGGTAGAAAAGGGAAAGGAACAGAGATGGAAGGGGGGAGAGATGGAACAGAAGGGTAGAAACAGAGAGGATAAGAGATGGGGAGAAAGGGGGGGGAGGGAGGGATGAACAGAGACAGGGAGGGAGGGAGAGGGCGGGGTTGCTCATGTGTGAATGCTGTAATTTAGTGTTTTATTTATGTTCTGCTGGCACAGCTCTTCCTAAATGTATACATTTTCTACAGGATGAGTTGGATGACACTGCACAGGTGTGGAATGCACACAACATCAGGCCATCAAGAAACCTGAACGTCGCCAGCGGTCGGCCTAATGTGACGCATGCTGTTCCTGAACTTTACCGAACAACAGATTTTCTCTCCCCTGTTGAAGATGAACACATTCAACTGTGCAAAAATGAATGTGTCTTTCGGCTGGCTGTACCATGTAATCCAGATATTTATGAACTCTGTATCATCTTTATGGCTGAGTCCCATCTTGCTCCACCAACAGATCCGTATCAGGCTGTGAACTTGTATTTGCACCTAAGAGAGGCCATCGCTGCATCTCTCTAAACCACCCGACCCTCTCCACAGGATGGACACTTATTCCACTGCAGTGCGCCTCCCCCTGACCCTATCCAGAGAATGGACACTAAATTGTTGTGAACCTCCTGTTATTTTGTGTATTGTTAAATCTCTAGTGTTCCTTTTAAAAATACACAGGGATATCGGTTATTTACTGCACTCCTTTGTTTCTGTTATTACGTAATCCTTATGGTGATGCTATTTACTGAATTTACTTTCTGACCTGAAGGTCGTGTGTGCAAAGAGCTGTTAAATAAAAGTAGCCATGTGAAAGAACTTAACTATGTTCAGAACAAAGTTGTTGAAACATTGAGAAACACAGAAACACAAGGTTACTTTAAGATTTACTTTAATTATTCTTCACTTCCATGAATTAATGAACATTAACGTGATTCTTTAAAGTCAACAATTCCTGAAAAATTAAACCGGTGTTGGACAACTCGTTCTGAATGCTTGGTTAGAGTAAACAGATGGACCTGTAAGCAGTCATTTTCAAAACAACATTTTCACTTTCAACAACAAAAAAAAAAACACCCTCATAAAACTCTGCTGAAGCATTTACTATGGTATGTATGGTATGGAAGCAGATAGTTACCATAATCCAAATAAAAATGCAATAGCAGAAATGCTTTTAAATTTTAAGAACGAAGCTGCATTATTGGACTCATAATTAAAATGGTTAATAAGTCATTCAATCTGCATTTTCATTTTCTTCTTCAAGACTGCTCATTCTTGTACTTAATTCAAATGAAAAAGGAAAACACATTTGAGATTTAATTTTCAAAACATGCACCAGCAAAGAGTTACCAAAATTCAATATGAAATGTAAAATTCAAAAATGAAAAAGCAATAGCAGAATGCTTTTTCATTTTAAGAACGAAACTGCATTATTTGACTCATAATTAAAATCATTAATAAATATTCCTATATGCATTTTCATTTTCTTATTCGTGTCGCACCTTTTATGCCACAATAAAAAAGAAAACTGAGGGCATTGCTTTTTAATTTTCGTGGTCCTGCCCTGCACAAGAGTTACTCCACCTCCGCTGTGGGTATGGCGGTATGACGCCAAGTGTCATTTGCCTCCTGTTATGTGTAAAGTCTAATGTTTGTGAATTTAATAAAGATATATATATATATATATATTTTTTTTTATTTAAAAAGAAAAGAAAAGAAAAAAAAGCTATGGCGGTATGACACCACTTTGCCATCGTTACTTCTTTCACGTCATTGAAGTTGCCGGTAATCGAGATTTAAATCGGCGAAAAACGAGGACCACTGACAGATCTCGCACCAGCATCTGCCACCAGTCGACGGATTGATCTGTTGCTTCGCATCCTTCGTCGGATGGACTGGTGGCCGACGCCGAATGGAAGCAATGATCCGTTGCATCGCATCCTGCGACGGATGGACTGGTGGCCGACGCCGAACAGCTGTTACTCCACCCATGTAACAAATAGCTTTAGCTTTGATGTTGTGCTGGTGCACCAAGGTGTTCCATAACTGACAACAGGTTGGCTAGGGCAACCTTGTTTGCGTCCGTATCTGGGACGGCAGAATACCTGCTCAACTCGGTCCCGAGCATCAGATTCAGATACACTATTCAACTCCACCTGGGAAGCTAAATCCAGCAGGGTTTGAACAATTGTGTCAATGTGCGCCATGCTCAAATCTGTCCGACCGTTTTTCGGCGATTTAAATCTTGTTTACCGGCAACTTCAATGACGTGAAAAGTAACGATGGCAAAGTGGTGTCATACCGCTATACCTTTTTTTTGTTTTGTTTTGTTTTTTTAAATGTACAGTATATATATACATTTATTCAATTCACAAACATTAGAATTTACACATAACAGGAGGCAAATGACACTTGGCGTCATACCGCCATACCCACAGCGGAGGTGGAGAGCTGCTGACGTCACTTTCCTGCGCCGCGCGCTTACTTTGAGATTGCGATTTCGTTTTCGAGTTGTGCTAACTCTTGTGCAGGGCAGGACCACGAAAATTAAAAAGCAATGCTCTCAGTTTTCTTTTTGATTGTGTCATAAAAGGTGCGACACGAATAAGAAAATGAAAATGCATATAGGAATATTTATTAATGATTTTAATTATGAGTCAAATAATGCAGCTTTGTTCTTAAAATGAAAAAGCATTCTGCTATTGCTTTTTCATTTTTGAATTTTCATATTGAATTTTGGTAACTCTTTGCTGGTGCATGTTTTGAAAATTAAATCTCAAATGTGTTTTCCTTCATTTGAATTAAGTACAAGAATGAGCAGTCATGAATAAGAAAATGAAAATGCAGATTGAATGACTTATTAACCATTTTAATTATGAGTCAAATAATGCAGCTTCGTTCTTAAAATGAAAAAGCATTTCTGTTATTATATTCTTATTTTAATTTGGATTATGGTAACTGCTTCCATATAAAACAAATACATCCATAAATATATACAATGTGAGAATTGTTTCTTGCAAGAGCTGTACTTCAACCCATGACCATCGATAAAAGTGTACACATCTAATCGTAAACAATCTGCTGCAACCTGAATTTCCACTTCTGTGTCTATAAACCAGTCACAGCTTGACTGATGGCTCTGAAGAAGCAGTTTCCATCAGCCTCTAAATTCTCATTTGTACATGGCGAACCTAATGGGCCTTTGCAATCAGAAATTGGAAAACTCGCACAGTCCAAATGAATCTTCAAGTTTTTGCAAAGGTCTAAACAAACATCAACATCAAGGGGAGAGAAGTTACACTCTTCATTGGTCACAGCACTGACAAACTCTACGTCAGAATTATCCATGTCAAAGTGAGGAGTTTTGCTCTTCTGAAGTGACTCACTGTTGCCAGCTGGTGCTGGAATTTTAAACCGTGACCATGCAGAACCTTGGCTAATCTAATACCAGTGCCATGATCTGCCACTGCATCTTCACTAGTACTAACTGATGATGGATCACAAATCACATGTGCGAGGCGTAGAACGAGCGGAGCAGTCAGAGGCAACAGAAGAAGAAAGAAAAGCCTCCTTAGCTTAGTTGATCTTCTGTGTTGCCTCCTGGACGGTGCTGGCCTCCTCTGGCTTGGTGCTGGCAACCACGGGAGCCACAGGAACCACGGGCACAGCTCTGGTCATCTGTGGCGTCGCCTCCACCTGATTAAAATAAGAAAGATGTGATTTTATGCCAATAAACATAGAAAGGAAAACACTAGGCTTTACACGATCACGATTTTTGTGCCGATCACCGATCAGTGAGTTTAAATAAACCGATCACCGATCACCGATCCGATCACGTTAGGGGCAATAAATACTTGTTTCTGTACACCCCTTGCTTTCTCACGAGCACCGTCTAAAGTTGTTTGCTTTAGCATCCGTTTCAGAGTTTGCTTTTCTTTTTCTTTCTCCGCGCTGCGTTTCTTAAACTCGACATGCTCCTCCGTGTGTATCTTTTCCAAGCGCCTGATTAAATTTGTGGTGTTGAAATTTTTTGCCAAAGTTGCCCCGCGAGGTACTGTAGCGTTGCATATATTGCAGATAGCTTGTGCTATGTCTGTTTCTCTCACTTTGAAAAACTTCCACACCCCCGACACGTTTGTTTGTGTCGCCCATGGATGTTGCTGTCGTGAAGATTCAAAGAAACTTTATTGTCCGTCACATAGCGACAGTACTCAAAACAGGAAGAGGCACGAAGACGAAAATGAAGGTTTTTGAATCATGAATCATTAGCTCTCGGATACAAACAAATAAACATGTCGATGCTGTGAAACTACTTTGGAGGAAATGAGACAGATTAAAAAAGTTTCAACACGACCATGACGTCATTGATCGGAGATTCATGACATGACGCCCGATCATGAACGTTTCAAAAAATGCCAAATATCGGCCGATCCGATACAGCCGATAAGATCGGTGTAAAGCCTAGAAAACACACACAGGTGATGAAGTGGAAATGAATAAGTACAAACCTGCTGCACTGCTGTGACATTGCTGGAGGCAGACTCAGTCATGTGGACAGTTGAACGTGTTGCCCACACCTGCAAATACAAGGACACAAAGTAACGTTTAAAGAACTGCATTTATTGTCCTATCACAAAGATGCACACAATGAAATACACATATCCCAAATACCAACATGTCACTTGTTTGTTTTGGTTTTTGAGGCAATGCGTGCTGATCGACGTCTCAGGCTGGACATCTGGAAGAACATAAAGAAATTAATTCATAAACAAAGTGTAGGGGAGGAAATATCTAGACACAAATAGTAATATCTCCCCAATACGTATTCCGTCGTTCCGGTGTCAAGGTGAGAATTTCAAAGTAAAATACATAATAATTAATTTAATCTGACTCCATTTGATAATAATAACTTTACTTTTATACATTGATTGAGAGAAAGACTTGATTAACAATTAAGAATATAGACTCAATAATAATAAAATTCTCGTGATCTGACATTAGTCTTCAGTTCAGGGATGGCTTCTATTAATTAACAAAACTATTCAGTTTGTTCATTAAACATGGAAGAATAGCCTGATGTCTGGGTTGGAGTATTCAGAGGTTATTGAACATGATACCCAATCTTATCTGACCAACTCAGAGGTTAAGGGTTTGAATAATGTCCAGTGAAACTTACCATATAACTAAGGTCTTTGGGATTCTGATTAATCCCTATCTTAGTTCAGTGATGGCAGATATAGACAAAGCATTCAGTGACCTTCTTAACATAGAAGAACAGCCCAGACATCTAGGTTGAGATGTTCAGAGATTTATATCTTCCAACTCAATAGTTAGAAAAACATGACACTCAGTCTTTTCTATTCAACTCAGAGGTAAAGAGTACAAGCATTACTCGAATGAATTTACCATATAACTGAAGACTAAATCAATATCTGATGTCAGATTGCTCTCCACATAGAAACAAAAGTCTCAACAAGTTAATATTGAAGGGGAATGGATAACATACCAGTTTATTGCGATGTCCAGAGTAAAAATGCAGCAAAAATGTAACAGACCGGTTGTGTAAAAATGATGGTAAAAAAAAATCAAGAAGTCAAAGAAAAAGAAGAAGAAGAAAGAAAGAGAGAGAGAGAGAGAGAGTGAAAAAGAGGAAAAAGAGAGAGAGAGAGAGAGAGTGGGTCCCAGAAAAGGAGAGAGAAAAAAGAAGAACTTCAGATTCTTGTTCCTTCCCTTAAATATCCTCCCAGAACAGAGACACTGCTAAAATGCATATTTAAAAGATTCAAATCAGATCAACTCTTCCTACTCAGGAACCTTTTGGTCATCAGGGGTAATTTTCCACAGCAACAACAGATCACCAAGACCTTCATCTCTCTCGCACTGACACTCACAACATTTCAAAGGAAAGTTCTAAACAAAAGGCAGAGACAGTCCCTGAATGCAAATCCAACAAACACAAGGAGATACCTTTTGGCCCTCGGGGGTTCCTTTCCCGCGACATGTAAATCATGTTAGTTAATTACAATAGGTGAGATTGATACAGTTGTAACCCCCGTCTTTGAAGAACTTCCATTGTTAGAGAAAACACTTCAGGATCTGGATTTGACTGTCTTACAAAAGTAACACACTAATTAAACTGTACATGTACTGTACATATGTGATCTTGTGTTGATAATAGGGCTGGGGCGATACGGCTAACCCACGATTCCATACTGTGACGATATTTGGCCCACGATAATGACAACATCACGACACACGATATCTTCGATATCTTCGAAATTTTGCAGACGATATGTGACTGAAAAAGAAAAAAATACCCATAAAAAGGAAAATGCCTGTGATCTTGCATTTATTCCAAAACTTTGTATAATGTACAAACAAACGTGCACTGCACAAGCAAACATATTAATGTGCATGAACATTAATAACTTTCATGTCAACAAGGACAGTGCTTTCTGGTAATGTAAAGTCAGTAGCAACTTGTCTTATCTCAACTTGGGGACTTGGGATATACAAACCGACGGGAAGATGAGAGAGGGAAAAAAATCCTTTCACTGCCTCGATTCTGAAAATCAATAAAAAATGATGCAGACAAAATAAATAAATAAATAACCGCGTCCCCAAAATATACGGGACAAAGTGAAGTGCGTCCCCCATCAGTTCATTGCGGGACAGGCTTTTTAGTTGCCAAATATGGGACAATCGCGTATTTTACGGGAGGGTTGGCAACCCTATCTAGACCACAGACGGAAATTAAATGAGGTTTTGTCATTTTCCATAAAAAACGGGACAAATTGTGTCCCGGGAGAGATTTTATCTTTCCCGGGACAGGTGGACAGGTGGTGTTTGGAAAAAAATATTGATATTTGCCGTCAGTGTATCGATTATTTATTGCGACAGAAAGGACAACAATATATTGCAATATTGATTTTTTTTTTTTCACCCACCCCTAGTTGATAAGTGTATGAATAATTGTGTGGCAGCTGGGGAAACCCTGCCAGATGACTCCACGACGGTCTCCATGTGGTCCAGCAGCACAGCCTCACTGAACCACACGGGATTGGACTGGATGTCTGTGTGAAATGCAGTCTCAACAGCTGTTGGTACTGTCTATAAAAAAAAGAGGAGAGGAAATCAGAGTCAACTTAGGATAAGTGTTCATTTTTAAAATAAAAAGTTGCACAGTTTGACAAATACACGATTGGGGGGAAAAAAAAAAAAGAGGGATGAACAGGTTACCTCAACCTCCTGTCCAACAAGAGTCCATTCAGGAGCAGGTCCATACACTGGCATGTGGACAGGACCTGTCACAACCACTCTGGGAGACACCCTGGGCGATGATTGGTTGTGGCACAACACCCCTGGCCTAGGTGAAGGGGGTGCGAGCTGATGGAGCATGCAGCATGCAGACGCTCCACCAAAATCAGTCCTGAGGTGCACGTAAACAGAAAACAACATGTTAACACATATTTGTCATATCAAATGAAGAGCAAGTAAGGCTGAAGAAGGCAAAATTTACACCATCATAACACCACCATGTACAGCTGACGAAGGGGGAGGTGATCGGCCATATACACAAATGTTAAACCTGGAAGAAGGGTCACATAATCAATTATGTAATCACACAATTCTAAGAAATATCTGTTAGCACAGTGTCACTGAAGAGAAAAAAATACAACAAAAATATGTATTTTACACACCCATGCGTGCAGCAACACGATGATATACTTGACGTAGCGCTGTTTGTAGTTCTGGCTTGACAGTCAGGCGAGGTGGAAAGTCAAGCACAAACACCTACAAAATAGTTGTATAAAAAAAAAAAACCCAAACAAACATAAAAATGCAAAATAAATTCATGAATATTCTTGTTATTGAACTATGGATCATGGAATTACTTGATATTGATAAAACAAAGTGGCGATGACATTCATGTGTTCAAATTTGTTTGTCACAGCAGATAAACAAACCTTGGGCCAGCGGTCCAACACAGTTGCCAGTAGCGCAGCAAAATCCTGGGCGGAGTCTGTTACAAGCCCGTGTTCAAGGTTGTTGCCCGGGGCGAGAACACAAAACCATCCACAAGTGGACAGAGATGTGAGTCTCCCACCACCAGAACAAAAACATAAAGAAACTCGTGGCTTGACAAAATCACGACCCATACCTTCTTGTCTGGTTGCTGGGCCTTAAGAACGAACTTGCACTGTTTTGTCAGTCAGGAGCAAAACGGGCCATCTTCGCACCCAGGTCGCTGACCAGTACCGCGCCCTGTGTAAATTGACAAAAAAGAAAAATCTAAATATGTTTTTGTAAGATTTATTTGGAATACAACATAACAACACAGGCAGAACATGAAATCATGAACGTGGAAGTACTCACGACGTTCAAAGTCCTTCCGAGGTGGAAAAGGTATCCAATCCCGTTTTTGCTCCAGGCGTCGTTTCATGGCCAGAGAGCGACGGAATGCCTTGGTGTTCGGCATCTGAACAATGAAATGAAAGATTGTGTCATTTTCAATGAAGGACAATGATAACACAAGTTTACAGAAAAAAGTGATGTTTTCTCACACACGACATCAAAACACAGAAAGGTTTCTGTACCTTTGCAGCTGGAGACGATGAGCTTAAATCAATAAAGCAAAAGAAAATGTGTATGTGTACTCTTGGACCCTAACCCTAATGCCATACAAGTCTATGGGGTGAAATTTCAACGTTGTCCTACAGATATGGGGCCACTTGCTTTTTCATCAGGAGCCCCCAAGAAGCGCTCACGCCAAATTTGGGGCTTCTAGTACTTGAGGAACCCCGAAACCCTAACCCTAATTTCAGCTAACCCTAACCCTAACCCTAACCCTAGTTTCAGCTAACCCTAACCCTAACCCTAGTTTCAGCCTTATTGTTAACCCTAATTCAATGCAAGTCTATGGGGTGAATTTTCAACTATGTCCTAGAGACATGGGGCCACTTGCTTTTTCATCAGGAGCCCCCAAGAAGCACCCACGCCAAATTTGGGGCTTCTAGTCCTTGAGGAACCCCGAAACCCTAACCCTAATTTCAGCTAACCATAACCCTAACCCTAGTTTCAGCCTTATTGTGAACCCTAATTCAATGCAAGTCTATGGGGTGAATTTTCAACTTTGTCCTAGAGACATGGGGCCACTTGCTCTTTCATCAGGAGCCCCCCAAGAAGCGCCCACGCTAGATTTGGGGCTTCTAGCCAATGAGGAAAAATTTGGAGAAGACACAACAGGGTTACAGCTGAGAAGGCACTTAAGATCCTCAAAGGACTGTTGCCACTCACTAGACCAAACAAATGGTTTCAATGGACTGGTTAATTCTTCTCTAGTGGCCGGCAGCTCCACTGCCTTAGTGCTGGAGATGCCCGCTCAGGGGCGCCGCCAGGAATTTTGGGCCCACTTCAAAAAAACAAAAACAAATGGGCCTCCTTTGCGCAGCGCTTGTCAAAAGCTTCACATCACTCTAAAAATGCAGTATAGTTCAATAATAGTGCTTGAGTCTATCTTGACAGTGTCAATGTATTTTTATTGTGAATTCTCCACTAAGCAAACTCTTAACATTTATGAATGATTCATGAAAAAAACACTTGATGTCTCTCGGACAAAGTTGAGCTTTGACCTTCATAGACTTGCACTGCATTAGGGTTTAGCGATAAGGCTGGAATTAGAGTGAGGGTTTTGGGGTTCCTCATGGGCTAGAAGCCCCAAATTTGGCGTGGGTGTGTCCAGGAGGATCCTGATGAGCCTGAAAGTGGCCCCATGTCCCTAGGACAAAGTTGAACTTTGACCCTCATAGACTTGTATGGCATTAGGGTTAACGATAAGCGATACAAACCTGGTGAGTTTAAGACTTAGTGACTCTACGTACATGAATGTATGGGGTACCCCATCCTTACCTTGTTCCAACCTTCCCTCCACAAACCTGGCTGTCCAGTGCCGAAGTCAAAGTGAGAGAGAGAACAAAGAAGGAGGAGGGCCTGTGACGCCGCTGCTGATTGGCTCGTTGGTCGGTTGAATGAGACAATTCTAGAGCTCCCCTCGGTGTCCACACACTGCAAAATATATCTAAGAAATAAATACTTAATTTGAGAAAGAACAGGCTAGAAACAAGTCAAATTATCTGCCAATGCAGTAAGATATTTAGACTTGGTAAGATTTCTTAAAATAAGACGATATATCTAGGCATTTGAAGAATGGAAAAACTCTTGAAATAAACAGTAAAGCACTCATTCCAAAGACTGTACTAAGTCAAATAAACTTGATACTAGCTTCTCAATTCTTTTTTCACGTTTGCTTCTTTCTTAATTTGAATGAAAAGATCTTAAAACCAGACCTACTTAATTGAAATGTTCACAATATTAGCTTTTTTTTTCTCAAAATGAGACAAAGCATCCACCCCCCCTACGCCCACTCCCCCCCAAAAAAAATAATTAAATAATTTCTAGAACGCCTGCATCTCAGCTCTTTGAACATGACACATTTCCCCTCACTGGCAGTGCGGGCCATCTGGAAGTAGTGCTTACGAGCTTGCTCCAACTCACTGTCTGTATAGAGGGTGGGCAAACTTTTTTTAGCAACGGGCCACATGACAGACCTGCATCAAGTCGGCGGGCCACGGAAGGGGGGGTTGTAGGTAGGTACAGATTTAGTCCGGGTGCAGAATCGTTCTGGGCGTAGGGACTGCCCGATACGGCAACTCCATTGGGACATACCTCTACATCGCGGTCGAACATGATATATGGATAGATCGCGGTCAAAACGCTATTTCGTGGGTGATAGATAGATAGATATATAGATACATAGATAGTGTGTGTTGAATACATACATTTGTGTATGTATATATATATATATATATATATATATATATGTATATATATATATATATATATATATATATATATTTATATATATATGTATATATATATATATGTATACATGTGTAAAGAGAGAGAGAGAGAGAAAGAGAGAGAGAGAGAGAGAGAGAGAGAGAGAGAGAGAATTCCGTGTATACAACATAATACAAAGTACTGTAAATACGCCAGGGATTGACAGAAAAAAAAAGATAACCTTAATCAACCGATGTAGTTTGTCCTAATAGAGTTGCCGTATGTGACGTTGTTGGCATTCGCCCACTGGACAGAGGCGACTGCCAATTACGTCACATACGGCAACTCTATTAACGTACCGCGATCTATCCATATATCACGTTCGAACGCGATGTAGAGGTATGTCCCAATGGAGTTGCCGTATCGGCAGTCACTTCCGCCGGGAACGATTCTGCACCCGGACTAATTCTGTACCTACACCTCGTTGACGGGGGGGAAGCACGCTGTCGCTATCGCGCTACGCTAACTCGGCAAAGTTACGTGCCGACAAAGTTTCGTTGGGGGGTGCGGTGTTGGGGGGTTATGACTGGCTTCACGCGGGCCGGACAGAGACACGCAGCGGGCCGGGGTTTGCCCATGTCTTGTATAGACAACATATTGTGGAGGAGCAGGAAGCTGTAGGGTCCTCTTTGGGCTGCTTTTCACCAAAGGAGTGGATGTCTGAGGACAGATTGGAGATGTTCCTCCTGGTGAAGACAGTTCCTGGCTTCATCCGGGGCAGCCTTGTCTGGTACGGTGGAATTCTCAGCCGAGAGGAAACCAGATCCAAAACATTATGAACAAGAGAGAAACAATAGACCCAATTAGGAAAAAAGAAAAAAAAAGTGTTATGCTAGATGTTTTCAGAGCAAAGTAGGTAACCAATCACATCTACACTAATAAGGGCCAAAATCCGTTTCCTCCTGAGAAAGTGTTCTGGTCCAGGAAAAAGGTCTCTCAAATCATCACGACGGAGGGTGTGGAGCAAGACTTCATCGATGTTGGCAGCTATAAAGACAGTCCAATCATTAACAAACCCACATTTTTTAACTGATGAATTTAATTCAACTTGACAAGTCAAACCAAGTTTGTTTTGTGCCAATTTCTGTTATCAGAAATAATTGTAAATGCAATTCAGTTTAGACATTTTGTCTCAAATTTGTAAAATACTTCTTTTTGAAATCAGTGTCAGCATACAGTTATTTTAATTACTTAGCGGACAAATCACAGTAATGGAAATTTTTTCATACCTACACATGACATACCATTTAAAACTGATACTGTGACATCATCCAGCTCATCCATTATTGGCCCCGGTTTGGATGTCCATTTAATTTCTCAACATTCTGGCAGGGAAAAAAAATCATCATATTAAGGTCACAATTAGGACAAGCTAGCCTTCCGACTCAAGATCCGTTTTTTTACAATGCCCATCTGCCATGGATCCCAAAGTTCCCATGCAATTAAAAGTTGTGACACCTTATCTGAATGATAACCCTAGACAGCTCAACGGATTGCTAGTCATACAGACAACAATCAAAATTGGAGTGAAACTTGTAACCACAATGCCTGCAACATGGTGGTACTTATGGTAATAATCATCAAATACCAGTGTTCTTCGTGACAAAATGACAACATCTGATAGGATTGTGCCACCTTGAACTGCAATCAACTTAAATTTTGATAAAAACAAGCAAATTGTACCTAAACTACATCTTCAATCAATCCAATTTGAGCACCCTCTACCCCATAAACTGAAGATACTGCAATACAAACTTGGTAGTACAGTATTTCGTCATGCCACATATAACTAGGAATGATAATTGCTTGTTCACATGACTAGAATTGCAGTACATCAATCCAATACAAAATACACACTTGTGACACTTGTCATCAAGCTCATAAATCCATCGAGTCGAGATGAGCACGTGCACGTGCACGGAGTCGGACTCCGTGAGTTCACATAAACAGAGCATTGCGTTTGCATAAATTATGCACGGCTATCGAGCTAGAAGCCGAGTCCGATTTGGTGCACACAACCACACTATAATGCCTCTCAATGTCCTAACCCATGCCACGCAACACAAACGTGAAGAACCGATTTGAGTTTCTCACGGGACCAGCAGTGAAGTCACAACCGTCGCCCCACATGAAATGTCGCAGCAGGAGCCTGAGGATTTCCTGAGTCAACATGCTGATCATCAGGTAATGTAATGTTGGCTTCCTTGACGACATTAGACAACTCCCTGTTTATATTTTATTCATATTTTAGTACAAAGCCTCCTTGTTTTCTGATCTGCTCCTGTTTGACTTGTTCAGTTTTTGTTTTGACATTATGTTTGTTAGTATTTATTTCAAATTAACAAGAAGTACCGGTACATATATAATATAACACTTGCGTCAAACAAAGCATAACTAACTGTACATATCATATCTACAGGAAGGAGCTGGTACATTAAGTGAGAATATTCAAGAATATTAAGAGAAGATATATTCAAGGTTGTCCTAAGGTCAACTGTACCAACCATTGCCAGAGCTTATGGAGCAATTTGATGTTATTGTACAGTAAAAATGGAATATTGGAGCTGTCGCAAAAAAAAAAAGAAAAAAAGCCAACTTTAAGGCTTAATATCTCCAAAATGATACTGTACATATGCTTGATAATGACTGAGGATATAGTCAGGGTATTCCTCAGGTCAACTGTACCAACCACTGACAGAAATTATGGAGCAAAGCAATGTTACTGTACAGTAAAAAATTGAGTACTGGGCCCTTTTTGCCTGTTTGAAAAGCAAAAAAAAAAAGGAAAACAACAACTTTGAGGCTTAATATCTCCAAAATGGTACATTAAATATGCCTTATAATGAATGAAAATATATTCAAGGTTGTCCTGAGGTCAACTGTACCAACCATTGACAGAGCTTATGGAGCAATTTGATGTTATTGTACAGTAAAAATGGAATATTGGAGCTGTCGCAAAACAAAACAAAAAGCCAACTTTAAGGCTTATTATCTCCAAAATGATACAGTGATCAATCACATTTAGAAATCAAATGTTTCTAAATGTCAAGTCAGTAATGTCAAGTCAGTGCTTGATGTGTCATCAGCAGGCGTCGGCGTCAGTAATGGGGCATCGGCGGGTTTCGGGCGGAAACGCCAGGCGTTGGGAAGCGTCGGCAGGTGTCGGGGGCTCGTGGCCAGGTGGCGGACGTCACGGCAGGCAGTAGCCAGGTGGGCTCAGTCCCGCAAACGCTGCTTACAGCTTTAATTTTGTATTGCTTTGATAACATTGTTTAAGTTGAGTTTAAATTTACACTATTTTTTTTTTCTTAGCTGCTAATTGTTCAAAAATGCTGATGTTAAAAGTGTGTTTGCACAGTAAATGTTATGGCACTTTAATTCATATGGCAGTACATTTAAAATAACTGGCCGTCAAGTTCCAGGAACTGACAAACTGCACTGAGTTGAGTGAGATTCTCCAAAGGAACTCCAGTATAAATGTGGACTTTACATTCTAGTCCCCTGTGAAGAAAAACCCAAAAGTGAACGTTTTTGTGCCTCACCCTTTCTAACTGGGACATTTGCAAGGGAACGCAGACTGGTTATGCTGCTCCCTGATAAAAGAAAAATGTTTCTGCTGTTACCACAGAAATTGCCTGTTATTACTGTGGCTCAGGATTTTGTAGGTAGATTTTTTTTATTTTTCATAAGGAACAGGATAACAGTAATGCCCTGGCATTGGCAATAAGTTTTAATTTTGTATTTGCATTTTTTTAAACTTTAGATTTACATTAAAAATGTTTCTGTGTAAAGTGCTGATGTTAAGTGTTTGGACGATAAATGTTATGGTGAAAAA
>NW_027466198.1:455000-465000 GCF_046127955.1 Nelusetta ayraudi | reverse complement strand
TGTACTGCCACGTCCAGACTCAGTGTAGGTCTGTAGGCCTCTTGGACCTTCATGTGAACCACTGCGTGTTGACTGGAGGTGAAACATGACTGACTGCTGTCCTCCTACCTGGACAATGCAATCTCACTTTCATTCTGCTGCAGATGGCCATTTTCATTTTACACCGTCCAAATTTACAGCTCAGGGCGCTGGGACGAATTCCAAATTGTGTGCAGATACAGGCCTACACTTCAAATAATTATGAGAAAAATCCAACGTAAAGAGAGCACTTCCATTAGGAAATAGTCAACATGAAATTTCGTCTTCTACTGACACCTGCTGGTCAAATTGAATAGTTGCAAATATTGTGAAGAAGTTGTCATCTAATTCTAATCCTAAACAATATGGCCATTCCAAGTGAAGTATTAAGACAATTAATCAGGTTTGTACTGCTTGATTGAACACATTCATCCCGTTCCAGTGCACTAAAACCCACTTCCCTTCAGGACCGTGTCAGCGAAGCCAAAACTTCCTTGAGTGACGTTGTGTCCCAGCATGCAATGCGAGCTAGCGATTCATAATACTATTTCATCACAAACATGGATGTAAAAAATAAAAAGGGACGAAAAATGAAACTTCAGGAACACCAACCATTGCAATACAAGCAGAACTGGGCCGAAGTTTTATATTATGTACACCATAATACAGCCTTCTGGTGGACAAGCCATACTATTTAATCCGTGTCTTCCTATGGCACTTCCGTGGGTAGAAACTCGTCGTAGAGGTCACGTGCTGGGTGCTCGTCACCCCACCAACCACCTCGGGGAAGGTCTAACAGGAGAAGCTTGCTGGCGGAAATGATGCACTACAAGTGGATGTGACGCTCATGAGTGCGATGGATGAGGTAGAGCAATGCTCCAGAACCCGATTCAGACTACTCTCCCTCCACTTTTTTTGTTTTGTATGAGCGTTTAAAAAAAACAACATAATGATAATCGAATAAGCTTTAGTTTATTAATCAGAATTAAAACAAGGTTGTAGATTTGTTATAGATGAGTTCCTTTGTTGTAGTTTGGCGCTTGAAAAACTATATATGGGATGTACCATGACCTGAGGGATTTCCTCATCCCATCCCAGCTTTGTTCTGATGCTGAATGTGAATGTATCTTGCTGTACATCCCACTGAGCTCCAAGGGCCCTCTCCATAGGGAGCTGGTCTCTGTCAAGGTTAAGTGTTTTTACCTCTTTAGCTCTCTGCTCTTCAGGAATGGCGGCCAGCACCGAGCGATGCTTGCTCACCCACTTATTGAGCTTAAATCCACCTCTACCGCACAGGTCTGTTAGCTGCTGGTACAGATGTATTGCTTGTTCCGCCGTGCTGACGGCCTTTAGACAATCATCCACGTAGAAATTTTGACCAACAGTGTTTATAACCTCGGCTGGGAAGTCATGCTGATTGTCGTCAGCTGCTTTCAGCAGGGCGAATGAAGCACAGCTTGGGGATGACACTGCCCCAAAGATGTGGACCAGCATCCTGTGCTCTTGTAGGTCCTTTGTAATGTCCCCATCTGGCCACCAGAGGAAGCGTAAGAGGTTTACATCCTGGTTGGAAACTCTTACTTGATGAAACGTTCCCTCAATGTCAGTCATGAATGCTACAGGGCCTTGGCGAAAACGAAGCAGCACACCTAGCAGTGTACTTGTCAAATTGGGACCCTGCAGGATCTCTTTATTTAATGATGTTCACTCACTTTCAATCTCACAGCCACTAAAAAACCTGATTGTGATTGAGAGGTCCTCAGCAGCCAATCACTGTTGGGAGTCCAGCCTTCAAACACTCCTCCTGAATCCACAGTCACATCTGTGAGCATCTGGAACTTTGGCCCTGATCCTCCACACCACACAACTTGGGATGACAGCGCCACCTACCTGTATCCTTTCAGCAGCCAGTCCATGCTCTGACCCGTTTCCACTGTGGCCAGTTGTGTCATCTGGACCGGAGTCTGGATCATCAGTGTCCAGGTTCATGGAATCTGTCAGAGTGCCGCCGTCCTGTGATGTAATGATAGAGAATCACTCTATTTATACTAATGTGCAGAACCACTAGAGTGTCATTTCTTCACTGCTGTCAGCAACAAGCATTTGGTGTCACACTGGTGTACAACACTTATGGGTTAATTAATAAGAAATTACATATTTATGAATCACCCGCAATGCCCAGATTGTTGCTGCTTATCTGCTGATATGAGCCGTCAACTGTTGCAATATAGAACCACGGGCAGGAAATTACAATTAGTGTAGAGTGTATTATAATTTAAAAGTTTACTTACGGTAGTTCTTTAAAGAATTTAGCAGGGATGGAACAGGCTAACGTGACGACGTCACCTCTAACACGGTAGGAGCTCAACCTGCTGTCACTGCGAGAAAACTCCGTGTTACGTCCCGTCTCGGGGGACCGAGACGCAACATGTGGGACACCTTCCCCCACTCCCAAGCCTCATTAATTTTTCATTGCAGTTGGCAGTTTCAACAAAAAACATTTTATAAATCAGTAAATGAAATAAACAAAACAACTTAACCGGTGGGCAGCAAAGGCTTCAGGGTGGGCCCAGGCCAAAATAATAAACCAAACTCCAACTAGCTCGCCTTAAGAACTAACTAAAGAAAGAAAGAGAACCCAAATACAGAAAGGCTAACCTCCCTACATACTTAATAAACAGGAGAAAAGAGGGGACAAAGAAAATGGCAGCCCACCCCTACGGCTGCGTGCTCTAACACCATTTCAGAAGTGACGAACTACAGAGTTGGGAGCGGAGGAGGGATGACCGTCAGGCTGGCTCGACTGCTCCTCCTTCTCAGCCGTGGCGCGTCCAATCAGCAGCCGACATCCAGGACCGCACCTGCAAGGCGTCATCCACTCTCTCACACACACACACAGACACAAAGATAGAGGCACCTAGACCCACCTGTGGGTCATAACATACCCTCTCTTAAGAACTAAACCCTATTAACATACCTACAAACAAAACTAAACAAGAAAAACAGCTCAGTTCCCCCGAAATAAGAATTCCGCAGCTAGTCCACATGATAATGCATCTGCCAACACATTATCAACCCCCCTTCCTGTGGCAAATCTGGAGATTGAAGTCTTGCAGGAGCGGAAACCACCGCATCTACGAGGGCATTATAGTCTGTAAAAACCTGACCACAAATTAACATCAAGATGAGCACTGTCAGAAGGAGAGCCAAAGCTTCTTTTTTAACGTTCCAGAATTGACTCTGTGTGCGTGCTTGCTTAGTTGTGGCATGTCCCTCTACTTCTATGTCATGGTGCAAAACTGACGTACGGCGGGGGTGGTCAGAAAACAATCGTGGGTGGCTCTCAATTAATTTAACAATATCATGACGGGCTGATGCAGGCAAATGGGACAAAAACAAGCTTAAGTTATTCATAATTTCAGAGTTTCCCAGGCGCGCCGAAGGAACACCAATTTTTTTTTTTTTTTTTTACAATGAGCCCTCCCTCCGCCAATGGGCATAGAGGGGGCGGAGGCTCAGGCGACACATTTTTCCGAGCAACGTAACGCCCGGTTCACACTGGACGGGGAAGCGCCATGAAGCGCCGAGCGCTTCCATTCGGCGCCCATGTTAATCAATGTAGTAGTTCACACCAGACGCGAACAGGAGCGCGGCTCCCCTCGCGGATCGCGCCATGCATTTAACGTCAGTTCACTGGACGTGGAAGCGAAGCGCCGCCGAGCGCTTCCATTCGGCGCCCACGTTAATCAATGTGGTGGTTGCGCGGCTCGCGGCATGCATTTGTTGTTTCGGCGTCTGCTCTATTTCGTGCGCGAGCCGCGAGCGATCCTCGTCAATAGTACAGGAAGTCGCTCAATAAAAACGAGAAAATCCGGTGAATTTTCAAAATAAACTAATTTCAAAAATAAAAACCGAATGATAAATTCGATCATATATCATATTTGTATGTTATATTTGTCAGTACATTGTATCAGAGTGCGAGAGAGATTAAACACACACACACACACACACACACACACACACACAGAGGAAGACTTGATCAAAATACGTCTGTTTGATCCTAGAGATGCCGGTCAATGATCATTATGAAAGAGGTCTTGTCTTGAGATGGACACCTGAGTGTGTGTTTCTATTTATTCACACACACACACACACACACACACACACACACACACACACACGCACACACACGAAAGTAAGCTACGGAGCAGGCTGGCTACGGGGCGAGGGGGGGCGAAAAAAAAAAAAAAGAAGCTCAAGTGGGAGTGAAAAAAAGACTGCAGCTGAGCAGAAGCGCTTGTCGACCGTCGCGGAGCTGTTCGCGTCTGGTGTGAACCAGTTGGAGCCTCGCTCGCGAAATTCGTCGGCGCTCCGCTTCGCGGCGCTTCCACTTCCATTGAAATGAATGGCACGAGCCGCGCGCCTGTTCGCGTCTGGTCTGAACCACTACATTCAGTGCGTTTACATGGCACTAGAGAAAATCGAATTATTGCCTTAGTCCGATTATGATCGGAGAACTCACGTGCGTGTAAACACCTTACTCCGATTATGATTGGAGTTTAAGAACTCTGATTGGAATCGGAGAACTCCGATTGAGACACCCAGATAATGCGATTGGAATTCGAATTTCTCTGCCATGTATACGCCTTAATCGGACTATTAACTGGACAATGCGAGTGCGCATGCGCCACGCCTCGCTCTCGCAACTCATGACCGCACAACTACGTCGTCTAACAAAACAGACGGCGCGAAACAACCTGGCAAACGCGAAGAAGAATGTTGACATTTGGAGAGAGGATGAGACCGGGGCGATGCTTTCTCTTTTAAAAGAGATGGACATATTAAAATAACGCGCAACGGAGACCTTTTCAAAAAGGGTAGCGCAGCAAATGCAGGGCTCCGGCTTTGCGCACCCCTGAACAAATACGTATTCCTTCGTATTTATATTTCTACCTTTTCGTTCACATTTTTTATAAGTTAGAAGAATTTTAACTTTGTAAATAAAAGCACAGCAAAGACATGTTTTCCTGATTTTTTATTTTGGTAATTTCGCTGTTATTCTGCTGGAAACGGCGTGCAGCGGCACCAGCTTCCTCCACGGTCGGCACTTTAATGAGCGTGTGTATAACTGAAGACACCGTTCCTTTGCAAAACCTGTACACAAACTCTCCCACCAGTCTGCGCAGAACCCGAATCCAACAAGAACGAGAGTTTGGGGTCCGTAGCGACAGCACAAAGCGTAGCATCAAAGTGTTGTTGTAGCCGTCCAACAGCAAACAACGTTCTTGTCTGCCTTTTAAAATAACCAGGAGCACAAGAAATAGGGTACAGCTTATCTGCAAAGCAAGTAACACGTACATTATGAACTATCGTTCCATATCACAATAGATTTAATATCTCAACCGAAAGCAGCTGACTATATATATACATATATATATATATATATTAATTAACCTCTGTCATTGAACTCCAAAACATACATGGTCAATATCCATATTATTAGTATGTTGTTGTTTTTTTTTAAATGCTCATACAAAACAAAAGAAAAGTGTGACATACACATGTAGTGCATTATTTTCGCCAGCAAACTTACTCCCCTGAATCAGACGCTATGCAGACCACCTGCAAGGGCCCCGAGGGGTGACGCACAACCAGCACGTGACCTCTTCCATGTGCTTCCACCCACGGAAGTGCCATAGGAGGACACGGGTTAAATAGTATGGCTTGTCCACCAGAAGGCTGTATTATGGTGTACATAATATAAAACTTCGGCCCAGTTCTGCTTGTATTGCAATGGTTGGTGTTCCTGAAGTTTCATTTTTCCCTTTTTCCCTTTTTATTTTTTACATCCATGTTTGTGATGAAATAGTATTGTGAATCGCTAGCTCGCATTGCATGCTGGGAAACAGCGTCAATCAAGGAAGTTTTGGCTTCGCTGACACGGTCCTGAAGGGAAGTGGGTTTTAGTGCACTGGAACGGGATGAATGTGTTCAATCAAGCAGTACAAACCTGATTAATTGTCTTAATACTTCACTTCGAATGGCCATATTGTTTAGGATTAGAATTAGATGTTGTTCACTTGTTGTTGACTTGTTCACAATATTTGCAACTATTCAATTTGACCAGCAGGTGTCAGTAGAAGACGAAATTTCATGTTGACTATTTCCTAATGGAAGTGCTCTCTTTACGTTGGATTTTTCTCATAATTATTTGAAGTGTAGGCCTGTAGTTGATGAGGAATCACGGTGTGCTAACGCTACTCAAACAGCTTCGATGAAAAAAGGGAGTGTGATTTGGGTTTGTGGTACATTATGACAATCTTGGACTTGCAAGACTAAGGCGACGGTTCAATTCCCATCAATGTGTATTATATATGTGTTATTTAGCTCATCTATTCTACATTTTAAATAGATCACATTTGACATCTGACCCACTGAACACTTACTATTGAACATATTTTGAAACTATGGGCTATTTAGTCTTGTTTTAGGATATAATATAATTCATTGCACAAACTGTCAGGCTAAGTATAAGAGCTATAGTCTACTACAATCAGTCGTGCCAAAAAAGAGACATTGTCTTTATTTTTCATTTTTATTTTATTGTGTCAGCATTGAACCATACAAGCATGTAGTGTTGTCCAACAAGAATGCATGGCGAATCAAATCCCAAACAACCTATGAAACAATGAACACGTTTCCATTGCACTTCATTTTATTGAGCACTAGATGACCTCCTCGAGCACTGTGTCATTGAAGCCTCGAGGAATGAACCATTTTTTGAAACGTGAAAGTGTCGAGAAGCTTCAACAAAGCCTCGCTCGGCCATCACTACCTACGGCTGCGTGCTCTAACACCATTTCAGAAGTAACTAACTGCAGAGTTGGGAGCGGAGGAGGGACGACCGTCAGGCTGGCTCGACTGCTCCTCCTTCTCAGCCGTGCCGCGTCCAATCAGCAGCCGACATCCAGGACCGCACCTGCAAGGCGTCATCCACTCTCTCTCTCTCACACACACACACACACACACAGACACAGACACAGACACAAACATAGAGGCACCTCGACCCACCCGTGGGTCATAACACTCCGTGTGGATCTTTTCACTCTGGCATTGAAAGGGGGTGCTAGCGCTAGCCGTTTGCTAAGCTATGTACAGACAGCACCACCGCTTGCCGAACCACATACATACCACATACCACCCGTTTATATACAACAACTCGTCATCAATATCTCTAAAGTAGAAGTCAGGAACTTTTTTCAAAAACGATAACTAACTCAAACTTTTTTGTGTGTTTATAAAAACAAACTAAAACAAACTTAAATTGAAGTCATATTTCACTTTGTTTACGTCTGTCAAATGAATATTTGCCCAGGAAAATCTTTTAGTTTTACGCAGCAGCACCTAAATGCACGTCGCGTTCTGTGACGTCACCCCTCTTTCACAGCAGTATGTTGACGAGCGACTCGCGGCGGGAAAGTCCGATATGCCACTTTTTCCCAATACGACGAAGAGAGTGACAAAAGCCAATGTCTTGTGGTGGAAAGACACAAAATATGTGGCTTGCTTCTAAAAAGGGAAAAACCCCGACAAACCTCCATTTAAGAAGCTCGCACAAAGCAGTAGTGAACATTTTTATTGAGACTGGGAAGTAGACATGACAGTTTGACTCAGTTGACTCAAATATCCTGTGGCGATGAGAGTGGTTATGGCTATCTGATAAAGCAAGATTTAATATTGGGAATTTAACAAAATGAAAAGGAACTGACAACGCCACCCTGGGAATTTCACCCAGGGAGTTCTACTAAACACAAAAGTAATAATTAGGCACACAGGTAAGTTCTACGAGGAAGGAGTAGGAGACGTGGTTCAGAATGTTTAAAATATCAAACCAACTTTTATTCAACATTTAAAAATAAAAGGAACAAACAGACCAACACTTAAAACGGAGCTACTGAGCTCCTTATTCTTGGTGTAGAAACTGAGGCTTACCGATGAGGGGGCCAAACGGGGGAGGAACCAAAGAAAACAAGGAACACCCCACTCACACGTGACACACCTGCAAAGAAAGTGAAGTGCAAAAAAAAAGAAGAAAACAACCACAATCCCGGGTCACAGTACTCGAAGGGGCCCACCACCCGGGACACCGCCACCACCAGCAGCTCTCAGCGACTACAAAAGAAAAGATAAACAGTTGGTTACTAAAAGTTCCCTAAAATCTGTCACATGTACTGAAATACACACACACACACACACACACACACACACACGCACGCACGCACGCACGCACGCACGCACGCACGCACGCACGCCTGCTGTCTGAGGGTCAGCGGTGGCGACGTAAGTGTGGCAACAGAAAGGAGCAGTGTGGGGGAGGGGAAGATGATGATGTTGATGAGTTTACAGAATGCAAGGGGGTTATTGTTAAGGGGTAAGGATATGGACGACAACGCCACCTCAAGTTGTTTGTTGAGGAAATAAAATAATGAAAAGCACACAGTTTTCGTGAACAAATGAGCTGAGACGTGGTTTGCAAAAAAAACAGGCTTTATTATAATTGAAGGAAATGCATCTAGACAGGAAGGAATCCAGGCAGTTACGAATTTAAATTAACTAAAACTCAGAAAAAGGAAAACAAATTTATAAGTAAAGTACCAAAACCAAAAAGACACAGGGGGGGAGGGGGAAGCACCGTTCAACACAAACAATGTACGAACAAGGGGGGAAACTTAAACCATAAATATCAAAGCAAATGAGCGAATCAACTTCAACATCAAACTCAAAAAAAAGGGAAAGGATCTTCAAAATAAAGGAGGCCAACGATTCAAATAAGGGGGGAGAAACGGGTTAAACAAAAGCAGGACAAGCTGACACCACACGGGGGGAGGGGGGGGGGGGGGGCAACAGAAAGAAGACGACTCACGGGATGTGATGATGGTGTTCAGGGCTGAGGCCACCGAGATATAGCGGAGCAGGTTGGATGGGGACGGAAGCCCAAGGGAGTCACCCCAATCACACGTGCACATCCCAGTGGGCAGTCAAAATTGGGTGGCGACGACACAGCAAACTAAAACCAAAAAAAGAGGGATAACACCACCCGTCAACTGTACCAACCATTGTCAGAACTTATGGAGCAATTGTATTTTATTATACAGTAAAAATGGAATACAAGGTTGTTTTTGCCTGTTTGAAAAGCTAAAAAACAACAACTTTGAGGCTTAATATCTCCAAAATGCTACAGTAAAAATCTTTGAAAATAACTGAGGATGTAGTCATGGTGTTCCTCAGGTCAACTGTACAACTCATTGTCAGAACCTATGGATCAATTTGATGTTATTGAACAGTAAAAATTGAAACAAAACAAAAAAAATCTGAGAGAGAGAGAGAGAGAGAGAGAGAGAGAGAGAGAGAGAGAGAGAGAGAGAGAGAGCGAGAGAGAGAGATACTTAATTTTAAAACCGGAAGTTAACGCGCTTGCCATTGAACTAAGCGCTGACTTTCTCAGTGGACTCTCGCAGTAAGTACAGCAACACGGGCGCAATGAAAATGTAGAAGCGGCTGGCTTGACTGCGCTAGGACGAACGGCGGCTCACTTGACCACAGTAACAACAACTACAACAACATGCCCTCCCTCCCTGTTAGAATGTGAATAAACGGGTGTGGAGTCAATCAATCATTCCCTTTCATAAAACAAACAAAAACGCTGATTCATGACGAACAAATATTAGCCAGCCAGCTAAAATGTATCCAACGCTAGCTAGCTAGCTGGCTAGCAGGACAAATAAACAAACTTGGGGGGACAACAGCGTTTCCCCTCCACCTCTCCAGCCCACATCACAAACAAATAACTTACATTTCCCCTTTACAAGTTTTTCTTGATCGGTTTTCTTTTCCTTCCGTTTTTCCGCACCGCTGGGATAACTCCCTTTTTGATGCCATTATGGTGTCTGTTTGTTTTTAATCCCCTTGCTAACGGGAACGA
>NW_027466198.1:417500-452500 GCF_046127955.1 Nelusetta ayraudi | reverse complement strand
CCTGCCAGGGAAATGCAACCAAACATAGTAATTACAGATGGTGTTGTCTCTGTTAAAGTGACACATGAAAAAAACAAAAACAAAAAACAAAATATGTTTTGTGATTCATGTTCATGACAATAACAATCAAACAGATTTTCTTCATTCTTCCAATGAGTTTCGCAAAAAAACATGGAATTTTCCCTGGATCATACTAATACGTTTGTATATTATATAAAGGAAATTATAAAAGTCATTAACACATTTGTGGTGGTTTTATATTAAAGGAGATAGTCAAACGTAAACACGTCCAGTGTTACACTGTAGAATGGACATGTAAATGATTACAACTTTCTTGACTACTCTGCTTGTACACAAGTAAACGGGGTCCTGTTTTTCAGTCAATAAATACTGTTCAGAACCGAAATGATGAGTATGTCATCTGTGAAAGAGTAAAAAGCATGTTGGAGGCCAGATTTAGCACTTGGCCTACCACCTTAGCACAGTAGTACAGGAAATTAGTCATACAAACAATGGACATTGTCATACGCAATGCCCATACAATGACACTGTCCCCTTAATACGATGCTTTAGAGCAGGGGTGTCCAAACTACGGCCCACGTGCCAACTCCGGCCTGCAGTCCATTTTTAATTGGCCCGCAACAAATGTTATAAATAGAATATGGCCCGCACTTCAACTTTTGCCTGAGTGTATTGCACTTCTTCAGTTTAACACCAGGGGGAGCTGCTCAACACTGAGTGCAATGCAGTTCCCACTTTAAGTGAGTAAAAAATATATTCCACAGTACCCGTGTGTTAATAAGCATGCATGTGCAGGTACACACGCGACAAATATCAATAATGCGCATTAATTCTGTCACTACCCTGCTTTTGCGCACCACTTTCTTAGATGCGTTTTTCTTGTTAACACAGAGTGCACACTGCACACGCAAAGTCAGCTGATCTCATCTGATGCAGATTTCCTCCTTGATCAAGTGACATTTGTCCGGATTTTTGACACGAGTGGCGTCGGATCAGCACCGCAGCTGGATGGCCCGGTTTACACGCCCAGCGCAGCTGACACTCACCAGAATAATGCAGCACTCCTGTTATTAAGTCCAGTTCAGTCTGTTAATGTTGACAACCGTTTCAAACGAACGTTAATAGCTGTGTTGCTAAGCCTAATAACTTAAATAACAAGCTTGAAATTTACCTGTCCCATTTTCCCTTTATTGTTTTTTCTCTGTACTGTAAATCTTATGTCTAAGAAGAAATCTGAGGCTGCTGTTCTGAGAATGAGCTACCAAAGCTTTTTCTGAATAAATCAATAAAGATCCATTTATGGAAAGCTGTGATGAAGGCAGTTTTGTCTTTAATTATATTCAACAGTATAACATATTTGACCACTTTTAATTGATTTTTCTAACTTTAAAACACTAAAGTTAAGGCTGTATACCTAATTTCTAGTAAGTGGCCCAGCCCCTCCTATATTTTTATGTATGTGGCCCTCAGTGAAAAAAGTTTGGACACCCCTGAGTTAGATCCATTCCAAGAACGCTCCATGCCTCCTTCACCACAACTGGATGCAACACAGGTGCAGCTGTCTTGATCTTGTTGCTGAGCTGACATTGGGGACACTCCTCAACCTTTAAAACAAGCTGTTGTGTAGACTATGACAATCATTTCAATTCTTAGACACTACTGTATACTGCACTTTTAAAGCAATATGTGATTTAGCACATGACTCGCTTAAATACTTGACTGATTGTTTTGTGGGTTTTTTTTCCTTGGGAGTTCACCAGAACCAGAGAGCAAACGGTGAAAAATGCCTACTCCTTGTGACTTTATTAAGAAAGTCTTCTGTCCCCCCAAAAAAATATTATTGAATGATTTTAGGGGTATGCCATGTGCTAAGTCAGAACAGTCAAGCATTCCTGTCCATTCATTAATAACTCAGTCAAGAGCTCTCACCCATTTTTTAACATCCTCGCACAAAGTCCCCCAATGACACGATGCCAGAACCTTTTCCAGGGTTCTCTTGTGCCCAAGTGACCAGCATTATCGTGGCACTCATGAAGGATGTCTCGCAGGTGCTTCTGGTCCATCACCACCGGTCAGGGCTTTCCTTTCCAGTTGAAAAACAACTGATTATCTATTGCAGCAGGAAAAAACACAACATCCTTTTCACATAGAATAGCTACAATGGTACATTGACACTGAAGCTTCAGTAAATGGAACTGCATTAAAATGTTGCAAACATAGGTCGACATGAACAACTAATTGCGAGCATAGAACAAAGTTCCATTGCACTACTGAAGGGAGGTCCTAAATATTCATCAAAATATTACCTGTAAGACCATTAGCTATATAAAAGCTATACATTGAAAAGGGTTACTTACATATTTTTACACAACAATCAATGAAGAGCAGAACGGATGGCTTTTACAAAAGAAATATCAATAATAAGAATGATAAAAAAAAAAGCTGAAAAGAACAAGCGACCCCGAGTCATATTTTAACTTGATCTACTGAACTTTGAATAGGCGCCGTGTGTTAATGAGAAAATAAAACTCACTCGCCATTGATGAAATGCTTTTTTGACTCCCTCCGAATCATCCGTTTTCTATTCCGCTCATTGTTGGATTATGTGTGTGTGTGATATGTTTTGTGTTTTATGTAATTCTACATACTTCTACGAAATGTTTTACATAATTCTATGTAAAACATTTCGTTTTCCATTGTCCCACTGTCCATTTTTTTGCTCTTACTAATGCTTCCCAAACAACTCTCCTCACTCTCCATACATAGGGTTTAAGAGATTAAAGCAGTGGTCTTCTGTTAAGATTATATTTGCTTCTTTCTCCCAGGCACTTTTGACACATAATGTTGATGTCTTTTTGTGTGATTGTAGGCAGGAGTATATTCTGGAGACCACTTTATTATGAATTTTACCTTTATATTCACTTATTAGAATATCGATGAGGTCTGTGTCACCCTTCTTTTTTTTTAATTAGAATTTGATATTTTTATTAAAGTAATAACCCACCCTGCACCAGTAGACTATATACTGCAGTTGTGCTGCTTTATAGTAGTCCTCCAAGCATGGGAGTGACATCCCTCCCTGTTAAGTGTAATGTTTTGTAGCGTACCCTTGGTTTCTTGTTCTGCCATATGAATCTAGAAATTATCCGATTCCATTCACTGAATTTCTTATTGGGTATTTCTACAGGTAGCGATTGGAGTAGAAATAACAATTGTGGTAAAATAACCATTTTTTAAGTATCTATTCGGTTGTAAAAATCAAGTACTAGGGGGGTCCAACTGTCCAGATCATTTTTAATTTTGGTTGTGATGCTACCGTAGTTTACACTATATAAATCTTTGGGGGTCTTGGGAATATGAAGACCTAGGTATTTCAAAATTCTGGTTGTCCATTTAAATTTAAATGACTTACGTATGTTTTCTTGAGGTATGTAATTAAAAGTAAGAGTTTGAGTTTTCTCTATGTTCAATTTGTATCCCGAATATGAACCACATTGGTCGAAGTAGGGCATTCATTTAGGGAGACTGGTATCCGGGTCGGATAAAGTCACCAGGATGTCATCTGCATATAAACATGTCTTATATTCTTTCCCCTTGAATAGTATTCCCGTGATTTATGGGTCTTCCCTAATCTTTTGAACAAGTAGCTCTATAAATAGAGCAAACAAGATGGGGCTCAGTGGGCAGCCCTGTCAGCAACCCCTCTCCAAACAGATTGTACCTGAAAGACTGCCATTTATTCTGATCCGGGCCACAGGTGAATTATATTTAGATTTTAAACATTTTATAACTGTATTGTTAAAGCCAAAACGTTGCAGGACCAGGTATAAAAATTCCCATAGAACAGAGTCAAAAGCTTTTTCTGTGTCAAAGCTAATTGCTAAGGACATTGTGTTTCCTTTGCTCATTATATGTAACAGATGTATAGCTCGCCTAACATTGTCTTGTGTTTGTCTATTTTTAACAAAACCTGTCTGGTCCGTGTCAATTAGGTTAGGGATAATATTTTCTAGTGTGTTGACAATAATTGAAGTGAAAATTTTATAATCAGTGTTTAAAACTGAGATAGGTCTGTATGAGCTGCAATCTGTCCTAGCTTTCCCTGATTTCAGTATTACAGATAATATGGCCTGTTTCCAAGATGGTGGGGTCTCGCCACCTTTTAAGACATAGTTAAAACAATTTAATAAATAGCAGTGGGGTCACAGAGTCCCTAAAAGTCTTATACCATTCTGCTGGTAGTCCATCTCCCCCGGCTGCTTTGCTTGTTTTCAGTTTAGAAATTGCCTTGTCGACCTCTGCATTTGTAATCTCTGTAGTTAAGCACTTATTTTGTTCTGTGACAACAGAAGGCAGGTCTAGGGATTTCAAAAAATTGATTGACTATTACTGCTTCTGCTAATTCGGGTTGAGTGTATAAATTCCTGTAGTATGATTCAAAAGACTTATGTATTGCTTCTGGCTTATAACACATCTGGTTGGTGACCGGGTCCTTTACTTTATATATGGATCTTCCAGACTGTTGTTTTTTAAGTCTCCAGGCTAAGAGTTTTTTAGCACAGGGTCCATTTTCATAGTGGGTTTGTTTGATATACTTAAGTGTAAGTTCCTCCTGGTCGTTCAGTTTCTTATTTAGTTCTGATTTTACTACGGTTATTTTTCTTATTTAGTTCTGATTTTACTACGGTTATTTGTTCCAATAAGGTGGGGTCGTTAGTCTCTACGTGCTTCCGTTCCAGTGAGTCTAATTTACTTGTCAAGTCGTTAAGGTGTTTAAGTTTTTCTTTTTTCCTTTGTGATGCCCAACTTATAATCTTCCCACGCAACGCAATACTGCTTTTCCAGCATCCCATAAAATACTCTGTGACGTCACTGTGCTACCGTTAAGGTCTGTATATTCCTTCATTTCTTTCCTAATGTAATCTTCAAATCGGGTGTCATTTAATAGGGAGGTGTTGAGTCTCCAAATAGTGTTTTTGTGTGGGACACCTACATTTATTTTCACATATACACCTGAGTGATCTGATATGTCACTAACACCAATTCTACAATCTAAAACCCTGTGTCTGTCTGTTCTGAACATAAAGAAATAATCGATCCTCGAGTAAACTGAATGAGGGTGAGAGTAAAAAGTCAATTGTTTAGTGGATGGATGAAAATCCCTCCATACATCAAACATACCAATCCTTTTAATCATCTTCTTAATATTTAGTGACTCAGGATTTGTTTTCTTTGTCGGGTTTGATCAGTCTAGAGTGGGATGCAGCTGTACATTCCAAGGGGACTCGTGCCACGCAAAGCCTATTCCGACCTGGCGATCCTGTTTGAATCCATTAGCAACCAGCTACATTACCCCGGGCAGCTTCACGGGTACAGGTGGATGTATGCTAAATGCAGAGAAAATGGACTGCGTGTGAGAAAAGAGTCTGTGCGTTTGGTTTTGAAGGAGCTGGATCCAAGAGGAGTGTCATTAAGGCAAGCGGGGCGTCTCAGACGGAGGAATTGCTTCTCAAACTTCTCAACTTCATCTGGCACCTGGACTCATATGATGAACTGAAGCCATATGGTATTTGTGTGAATGGATGTATCGATGGCTTTTCAAGAAAAATAATCTGGCTCAATGCTTGCACAACAAGTAGTGACCCAAAAGTAATTGGAGGGTGCTACATAGAAGCGGTACAGCGTTTTGGGGGGTGCCCTAGAGTTGTTTGAGGCGACCTTGGAACCGAAAATGGCCATGTTAGAGGCTTCCAGCGTTTCCTCGTCCCTGTTCAACCAGACGACACCCTCGATAGTTACTTGGAGGGGGCCAGCACCGCCAATCAAAGAATTGAATATTGGTGGGGTTTCCTGCGTGGCCAGCGCATGGAGTTCTGGTTAGCCTTGTTATCAGACCTCAGAGACAACGGGCATTTTGATGGCGAGTTTCTGGACAAAAGTCTCCTGCAGTTTTGTTGTATGGGCCTCCATACAGGTGAGTTCATGAATAATGTATTATTTTCATTTTGTGCGCATGTGTATGTGAGTGAGAGAGAGGGGAGGGAGGACAGAAACGGGAAAGGGGGTGTTGGGAAGACAGACAGACAGAGACGGGAGGAAAGGAAAAAGAATGCTAAAGAGAAGGGGTAGCAAAGGGAAAGGAACAGAGATGGAAGGGGAGAGAGATGGAACAGAAGGGTAGAAACAGAGAGGATAAGAGATGGGGAGAAAGAGGGGGGGGGAGGGATGAACAGAGACAGGGAGGGAGGGAGAGGGTGGGGTTGCTCATGTGTGAATGCTGTAATTTAGTGTTTTATTTCTGTTCTGCTGGCACAGCTCTTCCTAAATGTATACATTTTCAACAGGATGAGTTGGGTGACACTGCACAGGTGTGGAATGCACACAACATCAGGCCATCAAGAAACCTGAACGTCCCCAGCGGTTGGCCTAATGTGATGCATGCTGTTCCTGAACTTCACCGAACAACAGATTTTCTCTCCCCTGTTGAAGATGAACACATTCAACTGTGCAAAAATGAATGTGTCTTTCGGCTGGCTGTACCATGTAATCCAGATATTTATGAACTCTGTATCATCTTTATGGCTGAGTCCCATCTTGCTCAACCAACAGATCCGTATCAGGCTGTGAACTTGTTTGCACCTAAGAGAGGCCATCACTGCATCTCTCTAAACCACCCGACCCTCTCCACAGGATGGACACTTATTCCACTGCAGTGCGCCTCCCCCTGACCCTATCCAGAGAATGGACACTAAATTGTTGTGAACCTCCTGTTATTTTGTGTCTTGTTAAATCTCTAGTGTTCCTTTTAAAAATACACAGGGATATCGGTTATTTACTGCACTCCTTTGTTTCTGTTATTACGCAATCCTTATGGTGATGCTATTTACTGAATTTACTTTTTGACCTGAAGGTCGTGTGTGCAAAAGAGCTGTTAAATAAAAGTAGCCATGTGAAAGAACTTAACTATGTTCAGAACAAAGTTGTTGAAACATTGAGAAACACAGAAACACAAGGTTACTTTAAGATTTACTTTAATTATTCTTCACTTCCATGAATTAATGAACATTAACGTGATTCTTTAAAGTCAACAATTCCTGAAAAATTAAACCGGTGTTGGACAACTCGTTCTGAATGCTTGGTTAGACTAAACAGATGGACCTGTAAGCAGTCATTTTCAAAACAACATTTTCACTTTCAACAACAAAAAAAAAAACACCCTCATAAAACTCTGCTGAAGCATTTACTATGGTATGTGTAACTATGGAAGCAGATAGTTACCATAATCCAAATAAAAATGCAATAGCAGAAATGCTTTTAAATTTTAAGAACGAAGCTGCATTATTGGACTCATAATTAAAATGGTTAATAAGTCATTCAATCTGCATTTTCATTTTCTTCTTCAAGACTGCTCATTCTTGTACTTAATTCAAATGAAAAAGGAAAACACATTTGAGATTTAATTTTCAAAACATGCACCAGCAAAGAGTTACCAAAATTCAATATGAAATGTAAAATTCAAAAATGAAAAAGCAATAGCAGAATGCTTTTTCATTTTAAGAACGAAGCTGCATTATTGGACTCATAATTAAAATGGTTAATAAATATTCCTATATGCATTTTCATTTTCTTATTCGTGTCGCACCTTTTATGCCACAATCAAAAAGAAAACTGAGGGCATTGCTTTTTAATTTTCGTGGTCCTGCCCTGCACAAGAGTTACTCCACCTCCGCTGTGGGTATGGCGGTATGACGCCAAGTGTCATTTGCCTCCTGTTATGTGTAAATTCTAATGTTTGTGAATTTAATAAAGGTATATATATATATATATTTTATTTTTTTTTTAAAAAGAAAAGAAAAGAAAAAAAGGTATGGCGGTATGACACCACTTTGCCATCGTTACTTCTTTCACGTCATTGAAGTTGCCGGTAATCGAGATTTAAATCGGCGAAAAACGTGGACCACTGACAGATCTCGCACCAGCATCTGCCACCAGTTGACGGATTGATTTGTTGCTTCGCATCCTTCGTCGGATGGACTGGTGGCCGACGCCGAACAGCTGTTACTCCACCCATGTAACAAATAGCTTGAGCTTTGATGTTGTGCTGGTGCATCAAGGTGTTCCATAACTGACAACAGGTTGGCTAGGGCAACCTTGTTTGCGTCCGTATCTGGGACGGCAGAATACCTGCTCAACTCGGTCCCGAGCATCAGATTCAGATACACTATTCAACTCCACCTGGGAAGCTAAATCCAGCAGGGTTTGAACAATTGTGTCAATGTGCGCCATGCTCAAATATGTCCGACCAACGAGATTCGTCAGTGGTCCACGTTTTTCTGCGATTTAAATCTCGTTTACCGGCAACTTCAATGACGTGAAAAGTAACGATGGCAAAGTGGTGTCATACCGCTATACCTTTTTTTTGTTTTGTTTTGTTTTTTTTTTAAATATACAGTATATATATACATTTATTAAATTCACAAACATTAGAATTTACACATAACAGGAGGCAAATGACACTTGGCGTCATACCGCCATACCCACAGCGGAGGTGGAGAGCTGCTGACGTCACTTTCCTGCGCCGCGCGCTTACTTTGAGATTGCGATTTCGTTTTCGAGTTGTGCTAACTCTTGTGCAGGGCAGGACCACGAAAATTAAAAAGCAATGCCCTCAGTTTTCTTTTTGATTGTGTCATAAAAGGTGCGACACAAATAAGAAAATGAAAATGCATATAGCAATATTTATTAATGATTTTAATTATGAGTCAAATAATGCAGCTTCGTTCTTAAAATGAAAAAGCATTCTGCTATTGCATTTTCATTTTTGAATTTTACATTTCATATTGAATTTTGGTAACTCTTTGCTGGTGCATGTTTTGAAAATTAAATCTCAAATGTGTTTTCCTTCATTTGAATTAAGTACAAGAATGAGCAGTCTTGAAGGAGAAAATGAAAATGCAGATTGAATGACTTATTAACCATTTTAATTATGAGTCAAATAATGCAGCTTCGTTCTTAAAATGAAAAAGCATTTCTGTTATTATATTCTTATTTTAATTTGGATTATGGTAACTGCTTCCATATAAAACAAATACATCCATAAATATATACAATGTGAGAATTGTTTCTTGCAAGAGCTGTACTTCAACCCATGACCGTCGATAAAAGTGTACACATCTAATCGTAAACAATCTGCTGCAACCTGAATTTCCACTTCTGTGTCTATAAACCAGTCACAGCTTGACTGATGGCTCTGAAGAAGCAGTTTCCATCAGCCTCTACATTCTCATTTGTACACGGCGAACCTAATGGGCCATTGCAATCAGAAATTGGAAAACTCACATGGTCCAAATGAATCTTCAAGTTTTTGCAAAGGTCTAAACAAACATCAACATCAAGGGGAGAGAAGTTACACTCTTCATTGGTCACAGCACTGACAAACTCTACGTCAGAATTATCCATGTCAAAGTGAGGAGTTTTGCTCTTCTGAAGTGACTCACTGTTGCCAGCTGGTGCTGGAATTTTAAACCGTGACCATGCAGAACCTTGGCTAATCTAATACCAGTGCCATGATCTGCCACTGCATCTTCACTAGTACTAACTGATGATGGATCACAAATCACATGTGCGAGGCGTAGAACGAGCGGAGCAGTCAGAGGCAACAGAAGAAGAAAGAAAAGCCTCCTTAGCTTAGTTGATCTTCTGTGTTGCCTCCTGGACGGTGCTGGCCTCCTCTGGCTTGGTGCTGGCAACCACGGGAGCCACAGGAACCACGGGCACAGCTCTGGTCATCTGTGGCGTCGCCTCCACCTGATTAAAATAAGAAAGATGTGATTTTATGCCAATAAACATAGAAAGGAAAACACTAGGCTTTACACGATCACGATTTTTGTGCCAATCACCGATCAGTGAGTTTAAATAAACCGATCACCGATCCGATCACGTTAGGGGCAATAAATACTTGTTTCTGTACACCCCTTGCCTTCTCACGAGCACTGTCTAAAGTTGTTTGCTTTAGCATCCATTTCAGAGTTTGCTTTTCTTTTTCTTTCTCCGCGCTGCGTTTCTTAAACTCGACATGCTCCTCCGTGTGTATCGTTTCCAAGTGCCTGATTAAATTTGTGGTGTTGAAATTTTTTGCCAAAGTTCCCCCGCGAGGTACTGTAGCGTTGCATATATTGCAGATTCAAAGAAACTTTATTGTTCGTCACATAGCGACAGTACTCAAAACAGGAAGAGGCACGAAGACGAAAATGAAGGTTTTTGAATCATGAATCATTATCTCTCGGTGTTATGCCCCGGCCTAAGGGGAACCAGGACACAACATAAAGGCTCCCCCCCTTCTCCCAGCTCTCAAATTAGACAAAGGTGCTTCGTCCACAGTATGGTTTTTATTAAACGTCACCATCATTGCACTGGCGTCAGGGAGGGCATGGCCAAAACAACAAACAAAATGGCTCTCTTATGGATCTTACCTATGAAGAAAACAATCAAATAAATGACAGTCAAACTAACCTCCTTAACTAAAACACAGGAGAAAAGGGGCACAACACAAATGGCTTCCCTCCCCTACGGGCTACGTGGACACAAAGGGAACTGAAATAGATTACAAAACAGAATTGATGGCTGAACACAGAATGCCGCTGCTGCGGCACATGGCCTCTGGTTGGGAGCTGGGAGAAGGACAAAGAGACCGAGGTGTTGAAGTCCTCCTCCTTAAATATTGGCACCAGCCAATCACCTTTCCGCACCTGGAACAAGCAAAAAAAAGGGAACACAGGATCTACTGCGCCATCTAGTGCCCAAACGGACACACAGCAGACAAAAGGAACTGACAACAATGTAAACCCAAATCTATACATTTACATAACACTCGGATACAAACAAATAAACATGTCGATGCTGTGAAACTACTTTGGAGGAAATGAGACAGATTAAAAAAGTTTCAACACGACCATGACGTCATTGATCGGTGATTCATGACATGACGCCCGATCACGAACGTTTCAAAAAATGCCAAATATCAGCCAATCCGATACAGCCGATAAGATCGGTGTAAAGCCTAGAAAACACACACAGGTGATGAAGTGGAAATGAATAAGTACAAACCTGCTGCACTGCTGTGACATTGCTGGAGGCAGACTCAGTCATGTGGACAGTTGAACGTGTTGCCCACACCTGCAAATACAAGGACACAAAGTAACGTTTAAAGAACTGCATTTATTGTCCTATCACAAAGATGCACACAATGAAATACACATATCCCAAATACCAACATGTCACTGGTTTGTTTTGGTTTTTGAGGCAACGCGTGCTGATCGACGTCTCAGGCTGGACATCTGGAAGAACATAAAGAAATTAATTCATAAACAAAGTAACACACTAATTAAACTGTACATGTACTGTACATATGTGATCTTGTGTTGATAATAGGGGTGGGGCGATACGGCTAACCCACGATTCGATACTGTGACAATATTTGGCCCACGATAATGACAACATCATGACACACGATATCTTCTATTGTCATAACCCGGCTCAAGAGTTATGACAATAACGGAAGGGACACTGCGGATTGCGATTAATCAAAAGGTTTATTATAACAAAATAGATAATTGTAAGCAAAATAATGAAATATATGGTGTGGTTTGTCAGTATTCATCAGTAATGTAAGTGTGGATGAGTGAATAATAGGATGTGGGGTGTTGTCAGGTGCAAAACAGAACAAAAGAAGCTGAGAGTCGGCCAGACGCCCATGGCTGCTGGATGGAGAATGGGGAAGAGACCGAGCGGCACACGCAGTCGGCCTTTTATCCTGCGGGGGGCATCAGCACAGGTGTCCTAATCGGAAGATGCCACTCCCACATCCACCGCTACCTAGAAATGGGAAAACAGCTGGGAGCCACAACAAGTTATATAGAGAAAGGGTCGTCACAATATGTGACTGAAAAAGAAAAAAATACCCATAAAAAGGAAAATGCCTGTGATCTTGCATTTATTCCTAAACTTTGTATAATGTACAAACAAACGTGCACTGCACAAGCAAACATATTAAAGTGCATGAACATTAATAACTTTCATGTAAACAAGGACAGTGCTTTCTGGTAATGTAAAGTCAGTAGCAACTTGTCTTATCTCAACTTGGGGACTTGGGATATACAAACCGACGGGAAGATGAGAGAGGGAAAAAAATACTTTCACTGCCCCGATTCTGAAAATCAATAAAAAATGATGCAGACAAAATAAATAAATAAATAACCGCGTCCCCGAAATATACGGGACAAAGTGAAGTGCGTCCCCCATCAGTTCATTACGGGACAGGCTTTTTAGTTGCCAAATATGGGACAATCGCGTATTTTACGGGAGGGTTGGCAACCCTATCTAGACCACAGATGGAAATTAAATGAGGTTTTGTCATTTTCCCTAAAAAACGGGACAAATTGTGTCCCGGGAGAGATTTTATCTTTCCCGGGACAGGTGGACAGGTGGTGTTTGGAAAAAAATATTGATATTTGCCGTCAGTGTATCGATTATTTATTGCGACAGAAAGGACAACAATATATTGCAATATTGAATTTTTTTTTCACCCCTAGTTGATAAGTGTATGAATAATTGTGTGAATGTTACCGTGGCAGCTGGGGAAACCCTGCCAGATGACTCCACGACGGTCTCCATGTGGTCCAGCAGCACAGCCTCACTGAACCACACGGGATTGGACGGGATGTCTGTGTGAAATGCAGTCTCAAAAGCTGTTGGTACCGTCTATAAAAAAAAGAGGAGAGGAAATCAGAGTCAACTTAGGATAAGTGTTCATTTTTAAAATAAAAAGTTGCACAGTTTGACAAATACACGATTGGGGGGGGGGGAAAGAGGGATGAACAGGTTACCTCAACCTCCTGTCCAACAAGAGTCCATTCAGGAGCAGGTCCATACACTGGCATGTGGACAGGACCTGTCACAACCACTCTGGGAGACACCCTGGGCGATGATTGGTTGTGGCACAACACCCCTGGCCTAGGTGAAGGGGGTGCGAGCTGATGGAGCATGCAGCATGCAGACGCTCCACCAAAATCAGTCCTGAGGTGCACCTAAACAGAAAACAACATGTTAACACATATTTGTCATATCAAATGAAGAGCAAGTAAGGCTGAAGAAGGCAAAACTTACACCATCATAACACCACCATGTACAGCTGACGAAGGGGGAGGTGATCGGCCATATACACAAATGTTAAACCTGGAAGAAGTGTCACATAATCAATTATGTAATCACACAATTCTAAGAAATATCTGTTAGCACAGTGTCACTGAAGAGAAAAAAATACAACAAAAATATGTATTTTACACACCCATGCGTGCAGCAACACAATGATATACTTGACGTAGCGCTGTTTGTAGTTCTGGCTTGACAGTCAGGCGAGGTGGAAAGTCAAGCACAAACACCTACAAAATAGTTGTATATAAAAAACACAAACCCAAACAAACATAAAAATGCAAAATAAATTCATGAATATTCTTGTTATTGAACTATGGATCATGGAATTACTTGATATTGATAAAACAAAGTGGCGATGACATTCATGTGTTCAAATTTGTTTGTCACAGAAGATAAACAAACCTTGGGCCAGCGGTCCAACACAGTTGCCAGTAGCGCAGCAAAATCCTGGGCGGAGTCTGTTACAAGCCCGTGTTCAAGGTTGTTGCCCGGGCCGAGAACACAAAACCATCCACAAGTGGACAGAGATGTGAGTCTCCCACCACCAGAACAAAAACATAAAGAAACTCGTGGCTTGACAAAATCACGACCCATACCTTCTTGTCTGGTTGCTGGGCCTTAAGAACGAACTTGCACTGTTTTGTCAGTCAGGAGCAAAACGGGCCATCTTCGCACCCAGGTCGCTGACCAGTACCGCGGCATGTGTAAATTGACAAAAAAGAAAAATCTAAATATATGTTGGTGTAAGATTTATTTGGAATACAACATAACAACACAGGCAGAACATGAAATCATGAACGTGGAAGTACTCACGACGTTCAAAGTCCTTTCGAGGTGGAAAAGGTGTCCAATCCCGTTTTTGCTTCAGGCGTCGTTTCATGGCCAGAGAGCGACGGAATGCCTTGGTGTTCGGCATCTGAACAATGAAATGAAAGATTGTGTCATTTTCAATGAAGGACAATGATAACACAAGTTTACAGAAAAAAGTGATGTTTTCTCACACACGACATCAAAACACAGAAAGCTTTCTGTACCTTTGCAGCTGGAGACGATGAGCTTAAATCAATAAAGCAAAAGAAAATGTGTATGTGTACTCTTGGACCCTAACCCTAATGCCATACAAGTCTATGGGGTGAAATTTCAACGTTGTCCTACAGATATGGGGCCACTTGCTTTTTCATCAGGAGCCCCCAAGAAGCACCCACGCCAAATTTGGGGCTTCTAGTACTTGAGGAACCCCAAAACCCTAACCCTAATTTCAGCTAACCCTAACCCTAACCCTAGTTTCAGCCTTATTGTTAACCCTAATTCAATGCAAGTCTATGGGGTGAATTTTCAACTTTGTCCTAGAGACATGGGGACACTTGCTTTTTCATCAGGAGCCCCCAAGAAGCGCCCACGCTAGATTTGGGGCTTCTAGCCAATGAGGAAAAATTTGGAGCAGACACGAAAGGGTTACAGCTGAGAAGGCACTTAAGATCCTCAAAGGACTGTTGCCACTCACTAGACCAAACAAATGGTTTCAATGGACTGGTTAATTCTTCTCTCGTGGCCGGCAGCTCCACTGCCTTAGTGCTGGAGATGTCCGCTCAGGGGCGCCGCCAGGAATTTTGGGCCCCCTGAAAAAAAACAAAAACAAATGGGCCTCCTTTGCGCAGCGCTTGTCAAAAGCTTCACATCACTCAAAAAATACAGTATAGTTCAATAATAGTGCTTGAGTCCATCTTGACAGTGTCAATGTATTTTTATTGTGAATTCTCCACAAAGCAAACTCTTAACATTTAAGAATGATTCATGAAAAAAACACTTGATGTTTCTCGGACAAAGTTGAGCTTTGACCTTCATAGACTTGCACTGCATTAGGGTTTAGCGATAAGGCTGGAATTAGAGTGAGGGTTTCGGGGTTCCTCATGGGCTAGAAGCCCCAAATGTGGTGTGGGTGTGTCCAGGAGGATCCTGATGAACCTGAAAGTGGCCCCATGTCCCTTAGGACAAAGTTGACCTTTGACCCTCATAGACTTGTATGGCATTAGGGTTATCGATAAGCGATACAAACCTGGTGAGTTTAAGACTTAGTGACTCTACGTACATGAATATATGGGGTACCCCGTCCTTACCTTGTTCCAACCTTCCCTCCACAAACCTGGCTGTCCAGTGCAGAAGTCAAAGTGAGAGAGAGAACAAAGAAGGAGGAGGGCCTGTGACGCCGCTGCTGATTGGCTTGTTGGTCGGTTGAATGAGCCAATTCTAGAGCTCCCCTCGGTGTCCACACACTGCAAAATATATCTAAGAAATAGACACTTAATTTGAGAAAGAACAGGCTAGAAACAAGTCAAATTATCTGCCAATGCAGTAAGATATTTAGACTTGGTAAGATTTCTTAAAATAAGACGATATATCTAGGCATTTGAAGAATGGAAAAACTCTTGAAATAAACAGTAAAGCACTCATTCCAAGGACTGTACTAAGTCAAATAAACTTGATACTAGCTTCTCAATTCTTTTTTCACGTTTGCTTCTTTCTTAATTTGAATGAAAAGATCTTAAAACCAGACCTATATTCACAATATTAGCTTTTTTTTTCTCAAAATGAGACAAAGCATCCATCCCCCCTACGCCCATTCCCCCCCAAAAAAAAAAATTCAGCAAACAGAATTAATATTGTCAACAACTATTTATTCACTTAAATTGTTGACAGTGCCTTCACTGCCTTGTAATAAAAACGTCACTAAGGCATTGCATCTTAAAACAATCTCAAGCAATCATTTCTAGAACGCAAGTAACAATTGTTACAATATTCACCGTCATCATTATTGAATATTGATTCAGATTCCCTGACACTCAGTTACACAAAAAAAACAAAAAAACAGTATGGGGACAGCATATAGTGTTGATATATACTGATAACATGTTTGTTCCAACAGACTCCCACCCACCCTCAAGTTACAACTACCAGGGGAGTGTATCACTACCTATGCCTAGTACACAGCTCTACTCCCCAATAAAATCTTTCCATTCTGCCATGGTCTTTTTTGTATGAGGCTGTGGTGTCTCACTCATGGATAGTGTCCTGTAGCACTTCTGTCTGAATGACAGAGAGAAGGGTTGCCACACACTTTTGGATATGTGAGGTGCAGGGCATAGTAGTAACCCATCAGATGAAGCAGACCGTCACTCAAGTCTTCCGTGGCTCCAAGACAGATGAGACAGCGGGTCCCATCAAACAGCAACACAGAGGTGCAGAAAGACCTCTTCTGCGAGTACATTGTAGGATCTTCTGTTGGCTAAAGAAAAAGAAGAAGGAAACGCCACATCCATGCATGGAACTATGAAGTGTTGAATGTGAGAAAATGCAAACAAACTTTCACCTGAATGACATGAAGCAGTGCCTCACTGGCATGTCCCAGCTTCTTCGGTGGTGGACTTGGTGAAGGAAAGAGTGTGGGGAGTGCCCTGAGCAGCGCGATGGAATATTCCACTGGAATAGAACAAATCAACTTTGAGTTCAAAGTTAGTCTTCCTAAAAATGAGTCTTATTAGGTTTGTGTTGATCACAAAAAAAATCTTATTTTTTCAGCATGAAGAGTATTACCATTCTGCATCTATTCATTCAGCGCAACATAAACCATCCTATGTCCAAGGAAACAGCTACACAGTCAATTAGAGACACAGCAAAATGACTCACCTACATCCAGCGTTATGCGTGGCTTCATCACTTCATTTTTTTTCCAAACACCATAAAATTACACATTGGTGCAGAAGTCTTCCCATCTCTTTTTTTAGTTCATCAATGAATTTTCTGTTGCCCTTATCCAGAATGCGCCGCAGCTCATTCATCGCCTATAATGCAAGTCAATGTTAAAATCTGCAAAAATTCTTGCTTTTCATCATAAACCAAAACCTAAATTAAACCTAAAAGTTAATCACTTACACGATAAAGATCCTTGACACATGGATATGCATCCAGGATCTTTGTTGGCCTTGTCCTGTTCTTTCAGAACATCACTATCAATGAAGGATCTTCTTGCTTGAAACTGCAGGTCAAGAATTTGGGAGACAGCATCTTGGTTGGGTTTTGGTTTCTTCTACAGCTCCTGCAGGGTCTGATAATGTCTGGCCTGTGCTGTCAGACCATCTTTGGCTGATGAAATGGAGGAGACAAATCAGTAAATCAGTCAAATGGATGAAATTGTTTGGAGCATCAAAATATATCAAATGACAATTCAAATGTAAAAATGCCTGTGATATATCATGATATCCAAAACTATCATAACATTGCCTAGCTTTCATACATTATCATTATTATTAAAATGGACATGTTTCTACTTACGTGAAGTGTGGCCGTTATCAGAACTGCGCCCTGGTGTGTGACACAAAATAATTGTTGATCCACCAATTGAGTCTGCATCATGATCTTCTTCTTGGTCACTTGCTGAGAAGTCAATGCGATGCCTTTTCTTCTTGTGGCCCCTCTCTGGTGAATCTCTTGTGAAGATTCTTGTAAGTGCTCGCTTGGTAAATAAAATTTCACTCATTGAAAGAACAAATAAAGATGGAAAGTGAACATGCACAGATAAAAAAAGTATCAGCCAAAAATAACCACACGCTTCAAAATCTAAGTGCGCAAAATAATATAATCACTTACATGTTTCATTGTTTTGTCTTAATCCTTCAGCATGGGATAATACTCCACTAGTCTTTGAGACATTGCAGTGACTTCATGCTTAGAAGGGTACCAGACCCCCTCTCCTTGCTGACTGGCTCTCAAGATAGAAATCATGCTGGTGACAGTGTTTCTCACCAGCCTGTATCTCAGTTCTTTGAACATGACACATTTCCCCTCACTGGCAGTGCGGGCCATCTGGAAGTAGTGCTTACGAGCTTGCTCCAACTCACTGTCTGTATAGAGGGTGGGCAAACTTTTTTAGCAACGGGCCACATGACAGACCTGCATCGAGTCGGCGGGCCACGGAAGGGGGGGTTTGTAGGTAGGTACAGAATTAGTCCGGGTGCAGAATCGTTCTGGGCGTAGTGACTGCCCGATACGGCAACTCCATTGGGACATACCTCTACATTGCGGTCGAACGTGATATATGGATAGATCACGGTCAAAACGCTATTTCGCGGGTGATAGATAGATAGATATATAGATAGATAGATAGTGTGTGTTGAATACATACATTCGTATATATATGTACACATATATATATATATACATACATATATATATATATATATATATGTGTACATATATATACGAATAGAGAGATGTGAAGAGAGAGAGAGAGAGAGAGAGAGAGAGAGAGAGAATTTCATGTATACAATATAATACAAAGTACTGTAAATACGCCAGGGATTGACAGAAAAAAAAAGATAACCTTAATCAACCGATATAGTTTGTCCTAATAGAGTTGCCGTATGTGACGTTGTTGGCATTCGCCCACTGGACAGAGGCGACTGCCAGTTACGTCACATACGGCAACTCTATAAATGTACCGCAATCTATCCATATATCACGTTCGAACGCGATGTAGAGGTATGTCCCAATGGAGTTGCCGTATCGGCAGTCACTTCCGCCTGGAACGATTCTGCACCCGGACTAATTCTGTACCTACACCTCGTTGAGGGGGGGGAAGCATGCTATCGCTATCGCGCTACACTAACACGGCAAAGTTACGTGCTGACAAAGTTTCGTTGGGGGGTGCGGTGTTGGGGGTTTATGACTGGCTTCACGCGGGCCGGACTAAGACACGCAGCGGGCCGGATGTGGCCCGCGGGCCGGGGTTTGCCCATGTCTAGTATAGACAACATATTGTGGAGGAGCAGGAAGCTGTAGGGTCCTCTTTGGGCTGCTATTCACCAAAGGAGTGGATGTCTGGGGACAGATTGGAGATGTTCCTCCTGGTGAAGACACAGTTCCTGGCTTCATTCGGGGCAGCCTTGTCTGGTACGGTGGAATTCTCAGCCGAGAGGAAACCAGATCCAAAACATTATGAACAAGAGAGAAACAATAGACCCAATTAGGAAAAAAGAAAAAAAAAGTGTTATGCTAGATGTTTTCAGAGCAAAGTAGGTAACCAATCACATCTACACTAATAAGGGCCCAAATCCGTTTCCTCCTGAGAAAGTGTTCTGGTCCAGGAAAAAGGTCTCTCAAATCATCACGACTGAGGGTGTGGAGCAAGGCTTCATCGATGTTGGCAGCTATAAAGACAGTCCAATCATTAACAAACATACATTTTTTAACTGATGAATTTAATTCAACTTGACAAGTCAAACCAAGTTTGTTTTGTGCCAATTTCTGTTATCAGAAATAATTGTAAATGCAATTCAGTTTAGACATTTTGTCTCAAATTTGTAAAATACTTCTTTTTGAAATCAGTGTCAGCATACAGTTATTTTAATTATTTAGCGGGCAAATCACAGTAATGGAAATTTTTTCATACCTACACATGACATACCATTTAAAATTGATACTGTGACATCATCCAGCTCATCCATTATTGGCCCCGGTTTGGATGTCCATTTAATTTCTCCTCAATCTGGCAGGGAAAAAAAATCATCATATTAAGGTTACAATTAGGACAAGCTAGCCTTCCGACTCAAGATCCGTTTTTTTACAATGCCCATCTGCCATGGATCCCAAAGTTCCCATGCAATTAAAAGTTGTGACACCTTATCTGAACGATAACCCTAGACAGCTCAACGGATTGCTAGTCATACAGACAACAATCAAAATTGGAGTGAAACTTGTAACCGCAATGCCTGCAACATGGTGGTACTTATGGTAATAATCATCAAATACCAGTGTTCTTCGTGACAAAATGACAACATCTGATAGGATTGTGCCACCTTGAACTGCAATCAACTTAAATTTTGATAAAAACAAGCAAATTGTACCTAAACTACATCTTCAATCAATCCAATTTGAGCACCCTCTACCCCATAAACTGAAGATACTGCAATACAAACTTGGTAGTACAGTATTTCGTCATGCCACATATAACTAGGAATGCTAATTGCTTGTTCACATGACTAGAATTGCAGTACATCAATCCAATACAAAATACACACTTGTCATCAAGCTCATAAATCCATCGAGTCGAGATGAGCACGTGCACGGAGTCGGACTCCGTGAGTTCACATAAACAGAGCATTGCGTTTGCGTAAATTATGCACGGCTATCGAGCTAGAAGCCGAGTCCGATTTGGTGCACACAACCACACTATAATGCCTCTCAATGTCCTAACCCATGCCACGCAACACAAACGTGAAGGACCGATTTGAGTTTCTCACGGGACCAGCAGTGAAGTCACAACCGTCGCCCCAAATGAAATGTCGCAGCAGGAGCCTGAGGATTTTCTGAGTCAACATGCTGATCATCAGGTAACGTAATGTTGGCTTTCTTGACGACATTAGACAACTCCCTGTTTATATTTTATCCATATTTTAGTACAAAGCCTCCTTGTTTTCTGATCTGCTCCTGTTTGACTTGTTCGGTTTTTGTTTTGACATTATGCTGTTAGTGTTTATTTCAAATTAACAAGAAGTACCGGTACAGATAGTAGGAACTTAATATAACACTTGCGTCAAACAAAGAATAACTAACTGTATATATCATGTCTACAGGAAGGAGCTGGTACATTAAGTGAGAATATTCAAGAATATTAAGAGAAGATATATTCAAGGTTGTCCTGAGGTCAACTGTACCAACCATTGCCAGAGCTTATGGAGCAATTTGATGTTATTGTACAGTAAACATGGAATATTGGAGCTGTCGCAAAACAAAACAAAAAGCCAACTTTAAGGCTTATTATCTCCAAAATGATACAGTAATCAATCACATTTAGAAATCAAATGTTTCTAAATGTCAAGTCAGTAATGTCAAGTCAGTGCTTGATGTGTCATCAGCAGGCGTCGGCGTCAATAATGGGGCATCGGCGGGTTTCGGGCGGAATCGCCAGGCGTTGGGAAGCGTTGGCGGGTGTCGGGGGCTCGTGGCCAGGTGGCGGACGTCACAGCAAGCAGTGGCCAGGTGGGCTCAGTCCCGCAAACGCTGCTTACAGCTTTAATTTTGTATTGCTTTGATAACATTGTTTAAGTTGAGTTTAAATTTACACTATTTTTTTTTTTCTTAGCTGCTAATTGTTCAAAAATGCTGATGTTAAAAGTGTGTTTGCACAGTAAATGTTATGGCACTTTAATTCATATGGCAGTATATTTAAAATAACTGGCCGTCAAGTTCCAGGAACTGACAAACTGCACTGAGTTGAGTGAGATTCTCCAAAGGAACTCCAGTATAAATGTGGACTTTACATTCTAGTCCCCTGTGAAGAAAAACCCAAAAGTGAACGTTTTTGTGCCTCACCCTTTCTAACTGGGACATTTGCAAGGGAACGCAGACTGGTTATGCTGCTCCCTGATAAAAGAAAAATGTTTCTGCTGTTACCTCAGAAATTGCCTGTTATTATTGTGGCTCAGGATTTTGTAGGTAGATTTTTTTTATTTTTCATAAGGAACAGGATAACAGTAATGCCCTGGTATTGGCAATAAGCTTTAATTTTGTATTTGCATTTTTTTTAACTTTAGATTTACATTAAAAATGTTTCTGTGTAAAGTGCTGATGTTCAATGTTTGCACGATAAATGTTATGGTGCTTTCGTTTATATGGCAGAACATTTAAATTAAAGTGTATGAAAGACTTCTTTTAAATTCATTATTGGCTTTTGCGTATACAACGTGATTAATCGTGTGGAGTGAGCCTTTTCAGCTGGTCAGCTGCTTTCGGTTGACATATTACATCATTATGATATAGAATGATAGTTCATAATGTACGTGTTACTTGCTTTGCAGATAAGCTGTACCCTATTTCTTGTCTCATGGTTATCTTAAAAGATAACACGCTAGATCAGAAGCGCATTTTCCTATTTTATTATTACAGTGATGTTGCAGTAATATAGGAAAATTAAAAATTCATTTGTTTTTAAATTAAACATTATGGTTGCAGTGTCCCTTTAAAGCTTTTACCCAATTACAAAACTGTCATTTTTAAGAGTTTTTGGCATTACTTTACACACTGTACTAGTTAAAGTAATAAAACTAAGATAAATGACCCACTGCCACAACAGTCTAAAATAGTCAACACCATGCCAAATAAAGTATTTCCATAAAATATTTCTTTGAATTATAAAACAGTAGCACATTTCTAATTAAGGGCCTACAAAATACAAACTAAGCTTAGTAAATTCATCCTAAGTTAAGGCTAAAATAACATTAAGAGTCAAATATGTGAGAGACAACTTCCACTGAACAATAACAGGGGACTGACTACAACAACTACTACAACATGCCCTCCCTCCCTCCCTGTTAGAATGTGAATGAACGGGTGTGGAGTCAATCAGTCATTCCCATGGCAGGATAGGCCAACTTGGCAGGACATGGTCAACTTTCATAAAACAAACAAAAACGCTGATTCATGACGAACAAATATTAGCCAGCCAGCTAACATTTATCCGACGCTAGCTAGCTAGCTGGCTAGCAGGACAAATAAACAAACTTGGGGGGGGCAACAGCGTTTCCCCTCCACCTCTCCAGCCCACATCACAAACAAATAACTTACCTTTCCCCTTTGCAAGTTTTTCTTGATCAGTTTTCTTTTCCTTCCGTTTTTCCGCACCGCTGGGATAACTCCTTTTTGATGCCATTATGGTGTCTGTTTGTTTTTAATCCTCTCGCTAACGGGAACGAATGGTAGCTGTCAATCATTGACGTCATACCTGTGCGTCGCCAGCCCGCTACGTCACAACCTGCGTGACAGTGCGGCAAGCCCCCAGAGACCAAGATGGCGTCCCATTCCTTTCAATGAAGTTGCTCACCCAGCGCATGGCTCCCAAAAACTTTTTGACTTCCGCATTGATGGGATAATAGAGCATGCGCAGTTGTGTCAGTGTGGAGCCCGTCACTGACAGACGTGCGCGCTCACGAACCGTACAAAATTCAACATGGAAATCAATGTATTTTTTACGGAACAACTGACGATTGTTGTTTGGAAATTTTAGAAATAATAATAATGATTATTATTATTATTATTATTATTATTATTATTATTATTATTATTATTATTATATTAATAAAATAGTATTATTATAATAATCTATGGACCATAACAGCACTGCCACACATTTTTTTTAATTAATAACCTCTTTGGAAAGCAGACAAAGTAATGAAATGATTGGTCTATTTATTTCATCAGAACTAAAAAAAATAAAAAATAAAAACTCAACAATCTTGAAAGTTCCTCTCTTTCTCTTGCACCTGTCGATGTGTGTACCTAACACAAATTTGCAAATATTTTGTCGTCCTCGTGGAATTAAACAGCACACCATGTTAATTTATCAGCGAGTGCTCTCTCTTTTCATGTAATTCATCACGCTTAACATGTAATGCTGAATCATGAAAGCTATGGAGCAAAAAATAATAATTACATAAACCACGAGTGAAATAAAATGTGTCATTCATTCAATAAAGATTTCATTCATTCGTCTTCTATACCCGCTTATTCCTATTCAGGGTCACGGGGGTCTGCTGGAGCCTATCCCAGCTGTCTTAGGGCAAAGGCACGGTGACACCCTGGACAAGTCGCCAGTTCATCGCAGGGACACATAGAGACAAACAACCATTCACACTCACATGCACACCTACGGACAATTTAGAACGTTCAATTGACTTCACATACATGTTTTTGGAGTGTGGGAGGAAGCCGGAGAACCCGGAGAGAACCCACGCAGACACAGGGAGAACATGCAAACTCCACACAGAAAGGTCCCAGGTCCAGGCCCCGGAATCGAACCCACGAACTTCTTGCTGTGAGGCGGCAGCACTAACCACTGCACCACCGACTATTTTATTACTTAGTTGAAAATGCCATTTTATTTCATTTAACAAAGCATATCATTATTTCATCATGCATTTAATTGTTTTGTGGTCCTGTGTTTTAGTGCTTCATAATTGTATTATGTTGTCAAATTTGCCCATCAAAGTCAGATTAGTAATCCTGTACATTAGTTTAAGGAAAACCAATTCTAGGTAATGGATTGCAGATCTTGTAGTGACCTGTTACAATGGAAAGAAATGTATACATAATAAGTACGTCTGTGTGCCCGATATTTTAGCTAACACTAAACTTTCTGCACAACTGTCTGCATTGTGCTTTTTCTTCGGCCACAGAGAACAGAAACGTCTGTAGTTCTTTGTTCACCCATGGTACAGTTTCAGAAGCTTTTCAGTTTTTAATACGTGTCAATGTAAAAATCCACACGCGAGGCATTTAAAAATGGCGGTTTTGGTCTTTCGTGAAAGACTGCCTTTGGCCAATCAGTGTCCTGAACGTTGCTACGTCACCCTTATGGTCTCAGCTCTGCTCGCTTCGAAGCCCAACGAGGCAGGTACCAAAATCCTAACCCCTGGGAACGTGACAATTGTTTTTTTCAATTGAAGTTTTCGTTATTTTGTTCGTTTTCGTTAACTATTATAACCGTGGTCAGGACCTCCAGTCAGAAGATCCACTGGAGGACATTTAGAGCAAACAGTCAGACAACAGCAGCTTCACCACATCAGCTGAAAAATGGAGTTTGGATGCTTTCAGCTTCAAGTCGTGGACAGAAAATGATGCTCACACTGTCACACTGATGTTTTCTTCTCCAACCTTCTCTCAGCTCCAGAGGTTGGTGGTCTGCAGGAGCTTCTACAGCAGCAGAAGATCAGTCTGGAGAGGAGATGTGAACGTGTGACTGAAGGTGAAGAAGCAGGAAGTCAAACTCTCCTCAACAGCATCTACACTGAGCTCTACATCACTGAGGGACTGAGTGAGGAGGTCAACAGAGAGCATGAGGTCAAACAGCTGGAGACCAAGAAGACCAAGAAGACCAAGGAGATCCTCCACGACCGTCCAATCAGGTGCAGCCAGATCTTTGAAGCCTCACCTGAGCAGCAGGGACTCAGGGAGTCAGAGTGGTGCTGACCAGGTCTCTGGGCTGGACTGGGAAGCCTTGGGGTCCCACTGGAGGAGCTGGAGGAGGTGACTGGGTCCAGGGAAGTCTGGGGGTCTCTGCTGAGGCTGCTGCCCCCGAGACCTGTCTCCGGATACGGCAGTAGAAGATGGATGGATGGATGGATGGATGGATGGATGCCAGGTGATAGAACATTTCATAAAAACAGACTATGCATTATAACTTCTATTACACTCTAAAAAACTCACTCCAATATAACTGCACTCGTCCTTCTCTCACATTACATTGGATCACAATGACCAAACAACACAACAAAGACAATGATCCAACTGTACTGCCACGTCCAGACGCAGTGTAGGTCTGTAGGCCTCTTGGACCTTCATGTGAACCACTGCGTGTTGACTGGAGGTGAAACATGACTGACTGCTGTCCTCCTACCTGGACAATGCAATCTCACTTTCATTCTGCTGCAGATGGCCATTTTCATTTTACACCGTCCAAATTTACAGCTCAGGGCGCTGGGACGAATTCCAAATTGTGTGCAGATACAGGCCTACACTTCAAATAATTATGAGAAAAATCCAACGTAAAGAGAGCACTTCCATTAGGAAATAGTCAACATGAAATTTCGTCTTCTACTGACACCTGCTGGTCAAATTGAATAGTTGTAAATATTGTGAACAAGTTGTCATCTAATTCTAATCCTAACATCCTAAACAATATGGCCATTCCAAGTGAAGTATTAAGACAATTAATCAGGTTTGTACTGCTTGATTGAACACATTCATCCCGTTCCAGTGCACTAAAACCCACTTCCCTTCAGGACCGTGTCAGCGAAGCCAAAACTTCCTTGAGTGACGTTGTGTCCCAGCATGCAATGCGAGCTAGCGATTCACAATACTATTCCATCACAAACATGGATGTAAAAAATAAAAAGGGACGAAAAATGAAACTTCAGGAACACCAACCATTGCAATACAAGCAGAACTGGGCCGAAGTTTTATATTATGTACACCATAATACAGCCTTCTGGTGGACAAGCCATACTATTTAATCCGTGTCTTCCTATGGCACTTCCGTGGGTAGAAACTCGTCGTAGAGGTCACGTGCTGGGTGCTCGTCACCCCACCAACCACCTCGGGGAAGGTCTAACAGGAGAAGCTTGCTGGCGGAAATGATGCACTACAAGTGGATGTGACGCTCATGAGTGCGATGGATGAGGTAGAGCAATGCTCCAGAACCCGATTCAGACTACTCTCCCTCCACTTTTTTTGTTTTGTATGAGCGTTTAAAAAAAACAACATAATGATAATCGAATAAGCTTTAGTCTATTAATCAGAATTAAAACAAGTAGGTTTTGCCCTTACAAGGTTGTAGTTTTGTTATAGATGAGTTCCTTTGTTGTAGTTTGGCGCTTGAAAAACTATATATGGGATGTACCATGACCTGAGGGATTTCCTCATCCCATCCCAGCTTGGTTCTGATGCTGAATGTGAATGTATCTTGCTGTACATCCCACTGAGCTCCAAGGGCCCTCTCCATAGGGAGCTGGTCTCTGTCAAGGTTAATTGTTTTTACCTCTTTAGCTCTCTGCTCTTCAGGAATGGCGGCCAGCACCGAGCGATGATTGCTCACCCACTTATTGAACTTAAATCCACCTCTACCGCACAGGTCTGTTAGCTGCTGGTACAGATGTATTGCTTGTTCTACCGTGCTGACGGCCTTTAGAATATCATCCACGTAGAAATTTTGACAAACAGTGTTTATAACCTCGGCTGGGAAGTCATGCTGATTGTCGTCGAATGAAGCACAGCTTGGGGATGACACTGCCCCAAAGATGTGGACCAGCATCCTGTGCTCTTGTAGGTCCTTTGTAATGTCCCCATCTGGCCACCAGAGGAAGCGTAAGAAGTTTACATCCTGGTTGGAAACTCTTACTTGATGAAATGTTCCCTCAATGTCAGTCATGAATGCTACAGGGCCTTGGCGAAAACGAAGCAGCACACCTAGCAGTGTACTTGTCAAATTGGGACCCTGCAGGAGCTCTTTATTTAATGATGTTCACTCACTTTCAATCTCACAGCCACTAAAAAACCTGATTGTGATTGAGAGGTCCTCAGCAGCCAATCACTGTTGGGAGTCCAGCCTTCAAACACTCCTCCTGAATCCACAGTCACATCTGTGAGCATCTGGAACTTTGGCCCTGATCCTCCACACCACACAACTTGGGATGACAGCGCCACCTACCTGTATCCTTTCAGCAGCCAGTCCATCCTCTGACCCATTTCCACTGTGGCCTGTTGTGTCATCTGGACCGGAGTCTGGATCATCAGTGTCCAGGTTCATGGAATCTGTCAGAGTGCCGCCGTCCTGTGATGTAATGATAGCGAATCACTCTATTTATACTAATGTGCAGAACCACTAGAGTGTCATTTCTTCACTGCTGTCAGCAACAAGCATTTGGTGTCACACTGGTGTACAACACTTATGGGCTAATTAATAAGAAATGACATATTTATGAATCACCCGCAATGCCCAGATTGTTGCTGCTTATCTGCTGATATGAGCCGTCAACTGTTGCAATATAGAACCACGGGCAGGAAATTACAATTAGTGTAGAGCGTATTATAATTTAAAAGTTTACTTACGGTAGTTCTTTAAAGAATTTAGCAGGGATGGAACAGGCTAACGTGACGACGTCACCTGTAACACGGTAGGAGCTCAACCTGCTGTCACGGCGAAAACTCTGTGTTACGTCCCGTCTAGGGGGACCGAGACGCAACGTGTGGGACACCTTCCCCCACTCCCAAGCCTCATTAATTTTTTCACTGCAGTTGGCAGTTTCAACAAAAAACATTTTATTAATCAGTAAATGAAATAAACAAAACAACTTAACCGGTGGGCAGCAAAGGCTTCAGGGTGGGCCCAGGCCAAAATAATAAACCAAACTCCAACTAGCTCGCCTTAAGAACTAACTAAAGAAAGAAAGAGAACCCAAATACAGAAAGGCTAACCTCCCTACATACTTAATAAACAGGAGAAAAGAGGGGACAAAGAAAATGGCAGCCCACCCCTACGGCTGCGTGCTCTAACACCATTTCAGAAGTGACTAACTGCAGAGTTGGGAGCGGAGGAGGGATGACCGTCAGGCTGGCTCGACTGCTCCTCCTTCTCAGCCGTGGCGCGTCCAATCAGCAGCCGACATCCAGGACCGCACCTGCAAGGCGTCATCCAATCTCTCACACACAGACACACACACACACACACACACAGACACAAAGATAGAGGCACCTAGACCCACCTGTGGGTCATAACACCCCCTCCCTGAAGAACTAAACCCTATTAACATACCTACAAATAAAACTAAACAAGAAAAACCTCACTTCCCCCGAAATAAGAATTCCGCAGCTAGTCCACATGTACACGTGATAATGCACTTGCCAACACATTATCAACCCCCCTTCCTGTGGCAAATCTGGAGATTGAAGTCTTGTAAGAGCAGACACCACCACTTCGAGGGCATTATGGTCTGTAAAAACCTGACCCCAAACATCAAGATGGGTACTGTCAGAAGGAGAGCCAAAGCTTCTTTCTGAACTTCCCAATATTGACTCTGTGTGCGTGCTGCTTACTTGTGGCATGTCCCTCTACTTTATGTCATGGTGCAAAACTGACGTACGGCGGGGGTGGTCAGAAGACAATAGTGGGTGGCTCTCAATTAATTTAACAATATCATGACGGGCTGATGCAGGCAAATGGGACAAAAACAAGCTTAAATTATTCATAATTTCAGAGTTTCCCAGGCGCGCCGAAGGAACACAGATTTTTTTAATTTTTTTTTTTCAATGAGCCCTCCCTCCGCCAATGGACACGGAGGGGGCGGAGGCTCAGGCGACACATTTTTCCGAGCAACGTAACGCCCGGTTCACACTGGACGGGGAAGCACCACGAAGCGCCGAGCGCTTCCATTCGGCGCCCATGTTAATCAATGTAGTAGTTCACACCAGACGCGAACAGGCGCGCGGCTCCCCTCGCGGATCGCGCCATGCATTTAACGTCAGTTCACTGGACGTGGAAGCGAAGCGCCGCCGAGCGCTTCCATTCGGCGCCCACGTTAATCAATGTGGTGGTTCACAGTAGACGCGAACAGGCACGCGGCTCGCGGCATGCATTTGTTGTTTCGGCGTCTGCTCTATTTCGTGCGTGAGCCACGAGCGATCCTCGTCTACAGTACAGGAAATCGCTCAATAAAAACGAGAAAATCCGGTGAATTTTCAAAATGAACTAATTTCAAAATAAAAACCGAATGACAAATTCGATCATATATCATATTTGTATGTTATATTTGTCAGTACATTGTATCAGAGTGCGAGAGAGATTAAACACACACACACACACACACACACACACACACAGGAAGACTTGATCAAAATACGTCTGTTTGAGCCTAGAGATGCCAGTCAATGATCATTATGAAAGAGGTCTTGTCTTGAGATGGACACCTGAGTGCGTGTTTCTATTTATTTACACACACACACACACACACAAAAGTAAGCTACGGGCTGGCTACGGGGCGAGGGGGGGCGAAGAAAAAAAAAAGAAGCTCAAGTGGGAGGGAAAAAAAGACTGCAGCTGAGCAGAAGCGCTTGTCGACCGTCGCGGAGCTGTTCGCGTCTGGTGTGAACCAGTTGGAGCCTCGCTCGTGAAATTCGTCGGCGCTCCGCTTCGCGGCGCTTCCGCTTCCATTGAAATGAATGGCACGAGCCGCGCGCCTGTTCGCATCTGGTCTGAACCACTACATTCAGTGCCTTTACATGGCACTAGAGAAAATCGAATTACTGCCTTAGTCTGATTATGATCGGAGAACTCACTTGCGTGTAAACACCTTACTCCGATTATGATTGGAGTTTGAGAACTCCGATTGGAATCGGAGAACTCCGATTGAGACACCCAGATAATGCGATTGGAATTCAAATTTCTCTGCCATGTATACGCCTTAATCGGACTATTAACTGGACAATGCGAGTGAGCATGCGCCACGCCTCGCTCTCGCGACTCATGACCGCACAACTACATCGTCTAACAAAACAGACGGCGCGAAACAACCTGGCAAACGCGAATAAGAATGTTGACATTTGGAGAGAGGATGAGACCGGGGCGATGCTTTCTCTTCTAAAAGAGATGGACATATTAAAATAACGCGCAACGGAGACCTTTTTAAAAAGGGTAGCGCAGCAAATGCAGGGCTCCGGCTTTGCGCAGCCCTGAACAAATACGTATTCCTTCGTATTTATATTTCTACCTTTTCGTTCACATTTTTTGTAAGTTAGAAGAATTTCAACTTTGTAAATAAAAGCACAGCAAAGAGATGTTTTTCTGATTTGTTTTTATTTTGGTAATTTTGCAGTTATTCTACTGGAAACGGCGTGCAGCGGCACGAGCTTCCTCCACGGTCGGCACTTTAATGAGCGTGTGTATAACTGAAGACACCGTTCCTTTGCAAAACCTGTACACAAACTCTCCCACCAGTCTGCGCAGAACCCGAATCCAACAAGAACGAGAGTTTGGGGTCCGTAGCGACGGCACAAAGCGTAGCATCGAAGTGTTGTTGTAGCCCTCCAACAGCAAACAACGTTCTTGTCTGCCTTTTAAAATAACCATGAGCACAAGAAATAGGGTACACCTTATCTGCAAAAAAGTAACACGTACATTATGAACTATCGTTCCATATCACAATAGATTTAATATGTCAACCGAAAGCAGCTGACTATATATATATATATATATATATATATATACATATACATATATATATATATACATATATACATATATATATATATATATATATATTAATTAACCTCTGTCATTGAACTCCAAAACATACATGGTCAATATCCATATTATTAGTATGTTGTGGTTTTTTTTTAAATGCTCAGACAAAACAAAAAAAAAGTGTGACATCCACATGTAGTGCATTATTTTTGCAAGCAAGCAAGCAAGCAAGCTTCTCATGTTATGACTGACTACATTGACCCATATTTTCCATATACTCCCCTGAATCACATGCCCTGCAGATCCCTTGCAAGGGCCTCGAGGGGTGACGCACAACCAGCACGTGACCTCTACCATGTGCTTCCACCCACGGAAGTGCCATAGGAGGACACGGCTTAAATAGTATGGCTTGTCCACCAGAAGGCTGTATTATGGTGTACATAATATAAAACTTCGGCCCAGTTCTGCTTGTATTGCAATGGTTGGTGTTCCTGAAGTTTCATTTTTCCCTTTTTCCCTTTTTATTTTTTACATCCATGTTTGTGATGAAATAGTATTGTGAATCGCTAGCTCGCATTGCATGCTGGGAAACAGCGTCACTCAAGGAAGTTTTGGCTTCGCTGACACGGTCCTGAAGGGAAGTGGGTTTTAGTGCACTGGAACGGGATGAATGTGTTCAATCAAGCAGTACAGACCTGATTAATTGTCTTAATACTTCACTTGGAATGGCCATATTGTTTAGGACTAGAATTAGATGACAACTTCTTCACAATATTTACAACGATTCAATTTGACCAGCAGGTATCAGTAGAGGACGAAATTTCATGTTGACTATTTCCTAATGGAAGTGCTCTCTTTACGTTGGATTTTTCTCATAATTATTTGAAGTGTAGGCCTGTAGTTGATGAGGAATCACGGTGTGCTAACGCTACTCAAACAGCTTAGATGAAAAAAAGGGAGTGTGATTTGGGTTTGTGGTACATTATGACAATCTTGGACTTGCAAGACTGAGGCGACGGTTCAATTCCCATCAATGTGTATTATATATGTGTTATTTAGCTCATCTATTCTACATTTTAAATAGATCACATTTGACATCTGACCCACTGAACACTTACTATTGAACATATTTTGAAACTATGGGCTATTTAGTCTTGTTTTAGGATATAATATAATTCATTGCACAAACTGTCAGGCTAAGTATAAGAGCTATAGTCTACTACAATCAGTCGTGCCAAAAAAGAGACATTGTCTTTATTTTTCATTTTTATTTTATTGTGTCAGCATTGAACCATACAAGCATGTAGTGTTGTCCAACAAAAATGCATGGCGAATCAAATCCCAAACAATCGATGAAACAATGAACACGTTTCCATTGCACTTCATTTTATTGAGCACTAGATGACCTCCTCGAGCACTGTGTCATTGAAGCCTCGAGGAATGAACCATTTTTTGAAACAAGTGTCGAAGCTTCAACAAAGCCTCGATCGGCCATCACTACCTACGGCTGCGTGCTCTAACACCATTTCAGAAGTGACTAACTGCAGAGTTGGGAGCGGAGGAGGGACGACCGTCAGGCTGGCTCGACTGCTCCTCCTTCTCAGCCGTGGCGCGTCCAATCAGCAGCCGACATCCAGGACCGCACCTGCAAGGCGTCATCCACTGTCAGACACACACACAGACACAAAGATAGAGGCACCTAGACCCACCCGTGGGTCATAACACTCCGTGTGGATCTTTTCACTCTGGCATTGAAAGGGGGTGCTAGCGCTAGCCGTTTGCTAAGCTATGTACAGACAGCACCACCGCTTGCCGAACCACATAGTCACACCGTTTATATGCAACAACTCGTCATCAATATCTCTAAAGTAGAAGTCAAGAACTTTTTTCAAAAACGATAACTAACTCAAACTTTTTTGTGTGTTTATAAAAACAAACTAAAACAAACTTAAATTGAAGTCATATTTCACTTCGTTTACGTCTGTCAAATGAATATTTGCCCAGGAAAATCTTTTAGTTTTACGCAGCAGCACCTAAATGCACGTCGCGTTCTGTGACGTCACCCCTCTTTCACAGCAGTATGTTGACGAGCGACTCGCGGCGGGAAAGTCCGATATGCCACTTTTTCCCAATACGACGAAGAGAGTGACAAAAGCCAATGTCTTGTGGTGGAAAGACACAAAATATGTGGCTTGCTTCTCAAAAGGGAAAAACCCCGACAAACCTCCATTTAAGAAGCAGCAGTGGTGAACATGTTTATTGAGACTGGGAAGTAGACACGACAGTATGACTCAAATATCCTGTGGCGATGAGAGTGGTTATGGCTATCTGATAAAGCAAGATTTAATATTGGGAATTTAACAAAATGAAAAGGAACCGACAACGCCACTCTGGGAATTTCACCCAGGGAGTTCTACTAAACACAAAAGTAATAATTAGGCACACAGGTAAGTTCTACGAGGAAGGAGTAGGAGACGTGGTTCAGAATGTTTAAAATATCAAACCAACTTTTATTCAACATTTAAAAATAAAAGGAACAAACAGACCAACACTTAAAACGGAGCTACTGAGCTCCTTATTCTTGGTGTAGAAACTGAGGCTTACCGATGAGGGGGCCAAACGGGGGAGGAACCAAAGAAAACAAGGAACACCCCACTCACACGTGACACACCTGCAAAGAAAGTGAAGTGCAAAAAAAAAAAGAAGAAAACAACCACAATCCCGGGTCACAGCACTCAAAGGGGCCCACCACCCGGGACACCGCCACCACCAGTAGCTCTCAGCGACTACAAAAGAAAATATAAACAGTTGGTTACTAAAAGTTCCCTAAAATCTGTCACATGTACTGAAATAGCAAGAAAAACAAACAAACAATGCTATGACACACACACACACACACACACACACACACACACACACACACACCAACCAAGTTCCCACCAACCACACACACGCATACACGCATGCACACCACTGTAGCTGGACCGGCGACTTGATAGTGTAACGTCTGCTGTCTGAGGGTCAGCAGTGGCGACGTAAGCAAACGAAGAAAAACACAACGACAACGGAAAAACAACAAGTAAAACCAAGGCGGGACGGAAGCAACATGCACCGTCCACTGTCTGTACGGGGCGGCTAGCACAATCAAGTGCGGGCGAAGCGGCAGTGTTCCTGCACTTATCTTATAGGACCGAGTTTTGGGCCACAGGTCTTGATCACCAAGCGTCCTCCAGGTGAGGAGAACAACGAGGAGGCTCTGCGCAGCCTTGTGCTAGCAGGCGGCTGTAGTGTGCCGGTGAGGTGTTCAGGAAGCACTGTAAAAAGAACGGACAGGTGAGGTACTCCGTACCTATGCTAATAAGCCATAATAATTTAAATGCTAAAATGTCCGCACCTGATCCTCTTACAACTCGGGCACACAAAGCGGATGTTCAGTGTCCCATTGACCACAATGGACCACTAAACGAAGCTTTTAAGAAAAATGCGAAATGAAGCCACTGAGAGCTAAAACAACATGCAAACAATGCCACAGTGCAGCTTTTCTCAAACGGGTCAATTTTGAAATCATTTTAATCAACTCTGTCTTCATTGATCAGAAGGTTTTTGCAGATTTCGAATTAAAAAAATTTAACTGCAGGAATCATAAAATCGTCTCATCAGTGACGTTTATAGAGCCATTAAAAAATTGAATATGTGCTGAACAGACAAACGGAGGTGTAAGAGGCCTGTGTGACCAGCAGGGGGCAGCAGAGGACCGACAGCCGCAAGGTCCTCCTCAGAGAGGCCTGAGTAGGCTCTGCACCTTCAGCTCCTCCAGGAGGTCCTCAGCAAAGTGTCAGAGTTTGTTGGTTTTTTACCTCGGTCGGCAGAGTCACAGTATGAAACTTGTAGCCAGGGGGCGCTGCAGCTCACTCAACACCTACAAGGTTTGAAAAGGAAATTGAGTGGAATTCATCTGGAATGAAAAGAAAAGCACAACTACAGC
>NW_027466198.1:395000-412500 GCF_046127955.1 Nelusetta ayraudi | reverse complement strand
GTCAGAGGCAACAGAAGAAGAAAGAAAAGCCTCCTTAGCTTAGTTGATCTTCTGTGTTGCCTCCTGGACGGTGCTGGCCTCCTCTGGCTTGGTGCTGGAAACCACGGGAGCCACAGGAACCACGGGCACAGCTCTGGTCATCTGCGGCGTCGCCTCCACCTGATTAAAATAAGAAAGATGTGATTTTATGCCAATAAACATAGAAAGGAAAACACTAGGCTTTACACGATCACGATTTTTGTGCCGATCACCTATCAGTGAGTTTAAATAAACCGATCACCGATCACCGATCCGATCACGTTAGGGGCAATAAATACTTGTTTCTGTACACCCCTTGCCTTCTCACGAGCACCGTCTAAAGTTGTTTGCTTTAGCATCCGTTTCAGAGTTTGCTTTTCTTTTTCTTTCTCCGCGCTGCGTTTCTTAAACTCGACATGCTCCTCTGTGTGTATCTTTTCCAAGTGCCTGATTAAATTTGTGGTGTTGAAATTTTTTACCAAAGTTCCCCCGCTAGGTACTGTAGCGTTGCATATATTGCAGATAGCTTGTGCTATGTCTGTTTGTCTCACTTTGAAAAACTTCCACACCTCCGACACGTTTGTTTGTGTCGCCCATGGATGTTGCTGTCGTGAAGATTCAAAGAAACTTTATTGTCCGTCACATAGCGACAGTACTCAAAACAGGAAGAGGCACGAAGACGAAAATGAAGGTTTTTGAATCATGAATCATTAGCTCTCGGATACAAACAAATAAACATGTCGATGCTGTGAAACTACTTTGGAGGAAATGAGACAGATTAAAAAAGTTTCAACACGACCATGACGTCATTGATCGGTGATTCATGACATGACGCCCGATCATGAACGTTTCTAAAAATGCCAAATATCGGCCGATCCGATACAGCCGATAAGATCGGTGTAAAGCCTAGAAAACACACACAGGTGATGAAGTGGAAATGAATAAGTACAAACCTGCTGCACTGCTGTGACATTGCTGGAGGCAGACTCAGTCATGTGGACAGTTGAACGTGTTGCCCACACCTGCAAATACAAGGACACAAAGTAACGTTTAAAGAACTGCATTTATTGTCCTATCACAAAGATGCACACAATGAAATACACATATCCCAAATACCAACATGTCACTTGTTTGTTTTGGTTTTTGAGGCAACGCGTGCTGATCGACGTCTCAGGCTGGACATCTGGAAGAACATAAAGAAATTAATTCATAAACAAAGTAACACACTAATTAAACTGTACATGTACTGTACATATGTGATCTTGTGTTGATAATAGGGGTGGGGCGATACGGCTAACCCACGATTCGATACTGTGACGATATTTGGCCCACGATAATGACAACATCACGACACACGATATCTTCGATATCTTCGAAATTTTGCAGACGATATGTGACTGAAAAAGAAAAAAATACCCATAAAAAGGAAAATGCCTGTGATCTTGCATTTATTCCAAAACTTTGTATAATGTACAAACAAACGTGCACTGCACAAGCAAACATATTAAAGTGCATGAACATTAATAACTTTCATGTAAACAAGGACAGTGCTTTCTGGTAATGTAAAGTCAGTAGCAACTTGTCTTATCTCAACTTGGGGACTTGGGATATACAAACCGACGGGAAGATGAGAGAGGGAAAAAAATACTTTCACTGCCCCAATTCTGAAAATCAATAAAAAATGATGCAGACAAAATAAAGAAATAAATAACCGTGTCCCCAAAATATACGGGAAAAAGTGAAGTGCGTCCCCCATCAGTTCATTACGGGACAGGCTTTTTAGTTGCCAAATATGGGACAATCGCGTATTTTACGGGAGGGTTGGCAACCCTATCTAGACCACAGACGGAAATTAAATGAGGATTTGTCATTTTCCATAAAAAACGGGACAAATTGTGTCCTGGGAGAGATTTTATCTTTCCCGGGAAAGGTGGACAGGTGGTGTTTGGAAAAAAATATTGATATTTGCCGTCAGTGTATCGATTATTTATTGTGACAGAAAGCACAACAATATATTGCAATATTGATTTTTTTTTCACCCACCCCTAGTTGATAAGTGTATGAATAATTGTGTGAATGTTACCGTGGCAGCTGGGGAAACCCTGCCAGATGACTCCACGACGGTCTCCATGTGGTCCAGCAGCACAGCCTCACTGAACCACACGGGATTGGACGGGATGTCTGTGTGAAATGCAGTCTCAACAGCTGTTGGTACTGTCTATAAAAAAAAGAGGAGAGGAAATCAGAGTCAACTTAGGATAAGTGTTCATTTTTAAAATAAAAAGTTGCACTGTTTGACAAATACACGATTGGGGGAAGAAAAAAAAAAAGAGGGATGAACAGGTTACCTCAACCTCCTGTCCAACAAGAGTCCATTCAGGAGCAGGTCCATACACTGGCATGTGGACAGGACCTGTCACAACCACTCTGGGAGACACCCTGGGCGATGATTGGTTGTGGCACAACACCCCTGGCCTAGGTGAAGGGGGTGCGAGCTGATGGAGCACTGCAGCATGCAGACGCTCCACCAAAATCAGTCCTGAGGTGCACGTAAATAGAAAACAACATGTTAACACATATTTGTCATATCAAATGAAGAGCAAGTAAGGCTGAAGAAGGCAAAACTTACACCATCATAACACCACCATGTACAGCTGACGAAGGGGGAGGTGATCGGCCATATACACAAATGTTAAACCTGGAAGAAGTGTCACATAATCAATTATGTAATCACACAATTCTAAGAAATATCTGTTAGCACAGTGTCACTGAAGAGAAAAAAATACAACAAAAATATGTATTTTACACACCCATGCGTGCAGCAACACGATGATATACTTGACGTAGCGCTGTTTGTAGTTCTGGCTTGACAGTCAGGCGAGGTGGAAAGTCAAGCACAAACACCTACAAAATAGTTGTATATATAAAAAAAAAACCCAAACAAACATAAAAATGCAAAATAAATTCATGAATATTCTTGTTATTGAACTATGGATCATGGAATTACTTGATATTGATAAAACAAAGTGGTGATGACATTCATGTGTTCAAATTTGTTTGTCACAGCAGATAAACAAACCTTGGGCAAGCGGTCCAACACAGTTGCCAGTAGCGCAGCAAAATCCTGGGCGGAGTCTGTTACAAGCCCGTGTTCAAGGTTGTTGCCCGGGCCGAGAACACAAAACCATCCACAAGTGGACAGAGATGTGAGTCTCCCACCACCAGAACAAAAACATAAAGAAACTCGTGGCTTGACAAAATCACGACCCATACCTTCTTGTCTGGTTGCTGGGCCTTAAGAACGAACTTGCACTGTTTTGTCAGTCAGGAGCAAAACGGGCCATCTTCGCACCCAGGTCGCTGACCAGTACCGCGCCCTGTGTAAATTGACAAAAAAGAAAAATCTAAATATGTTTTTGTAAGATTTATTTGGAATACAACATAACACAGGCAGAACATGAAATCATGAACGTGGAAGTGCTCACGACGTTCAAAGTCCTTCCGAGGTGGAAAAGGTGTCCAATCCCATTTTTGCTCCAGGCGTCGTTTCATGGCCAGAGAGCGACGGAATGCCTTGGTGTTGATGAAAGATTGTGTCATTTTCAATGAAGGACAATGATAACACAAGTTTACAGAAAAAAGTGATGTTTTCTCACACACGACATCAAAACACAGAAAGGTTTCTGTACCTTTGCAGCTGGAGACGATGAGTTTAAATCAAAAAAGCAAAAGAAAATGTGTATGTGTACTCTTGGACCCTAACCCTAATGCCATACAAGTCTATGGGGTGAAATTTCAACTTTGTCCTACAGATATGGGGCCACTTGCTTTTTCATCAGGAGCCCCCAAGAAGCGCCCACGCCAAATTTGGGGCTTCTAGTACTTGAGGAACCCCGAAACCCTAACCCTAATTTCAGCTAAGCCTAACCCTAACCCTAGTTTCAGCCTTATTGTTAACCCTAATTCAATGCAAGTCTATGGGGTGAATTTTCAACTTTGTCCTAGAGACATGGGGCCACTTGCTTTTTCATCAGGAGCCCCCAAGAAGCGCCCACGCCAAATTTGGGGCTTCTAGTACTTGAGGAACCCCGAAACCCTAACCCTAATTTCAGATAACCCTAACCCTAACCCTAACCCTAGTTTCAGCCTTATTGTTAACCCTAATTCAATGCAAGTCTATGGGGTGAATTTTCAACTTTGTCCTAGAGACATGGGGACACTTGCTTTTTCATCAGGAGCCCCCAAGAAGTGCCCACGCTAGATTTGGGGCTTCTAGCCAATGAGGAAAAATTTGGAGCAGACACGACAGGGTTACAGCTGAGAAGGCACTTAAGATCCTCAAAGGACTGTTGCCACTCACTAGACCAAACAAATGGTTTCAATGGACTGGTTAATTCTTCTCTCGTGGCCGGCAGCTCCACTGCCTTAGTGCTGGAGATGAACGCTCAGGGGTGCCGCCAGGAATTTTGGGCCCCCTGAAAAAAAACAAAAACAAATGGGCCTCCTTTGCGCAGCGCTTGTCAAAAGCTTCACATCACTCAAAAAATACAGTATAGTTCAATAATAGTGCTTGAGTCCATCTTTGACAGTGTCAATGTATTTTTATTGTGAATTCTCCTAAAAAGCAAACTCTTAACATTGATGAATGATTCATGAAAAAAACACTTGATGTTTCTCGGACAAAGTTGAGCTTTGACCTTCATAGACTTGCACTGCATTAGGGTTTAGCGATAAGGCTGGAATTAGAGTGAGGGTTTCGGGGTTCCTCATGGGCTAGAAGCCCCAAATTTGGCATGGGTGTGTCCAGGAGGATCCTGATGAACCTGAAAGTGGCCCCATGTCTCTAGGACAAAGTTGACCTTTGACCTCCATCGACTTGCATTGAATTAGGGTTATCGATAAGCGATACAAACCTGGTGAGTTTAAGACTTAGTGACTCTACGTACATGAATGTATGGGGTACCCCGTCCTTACTTTGTTCCAACCTTCCCTCCACAAACCTGGCTGTCCAGTGCAGAAGTCAAAGTGAGAGAGAGAACAAAGAAGGAGGAGGGCCTGTGACGCCGCTGCTGATTGGCTCGTTGGTCGGTTGAATGAGCCAATTCTAGAGCTCCCCTCGGTGTCCACACACTGCAAAATATATCTAAGAAATAAACACTTAAATTGAGAAAGAACAGGCTAGAAACAAGTCAAATTATCTGCCAATGCAGTAAGATATTTAGACTTGGTAAGATTTCTTAAAATAAGACGATATATCTAGGTATTTGAAGAATGGAAAAACTCTTGAAATAAACAGTAAAGCACTCATTCCAAGGACTGTACTAAGTCAAATAAACTTGATACTAGCTTCTCAATTCTTTTTTCACGTTTGCTTCTTTCTTAATTTGAATGAAAAGATCTTAAAACCAGACCTACTAACAGTGCAATTCTTCTTAATTTAAGTGTTCACAATATTAGCTTTTTTTTCTCAAAATGAGACAAAGCATCCACCCCCCCTACGCCCACTCCCCCCCAAAAAAAAAAATAATCAAACAAAATTAATATTGTCAACAACTATTTATTCACTTAAATTGCTGACAGTGCCTTCACTGCCTTGTAATAAAAACGTCACTAAGGCATTGCATCTTAAAACAATCTCAAGCAATCATTTCTAGAACGCAAGTAATGTTGTGTTGTTACAATATTCACCGTCATCATTATTGAATATTGATTCAGATTCCCTGACACAAAAAAAACAAAAACAGTATGGGGACAGCATATAGTGTTGTGTTCCTATCACCACTGATAACATGTTTGTTCCAACAGACTCCCACCCTCAAGTTACAACTACCAGGGGAGTGTATCACTACCTATGCCGAGTACACAGCTCTACTCCCTAATAAAATCTTTCCATTCTGCCATGGTCTTTTTTGTATGAGGCTGTGGTGTCTCACTCATGGATAGTATCCTGTAGCACTTCTGTCTGAATGACAGAGAGAAGGGTTGCCACACACTTTTGGATATGTGAGGTGCAGGGCATAGTAGTAATCCATCAGATGAAGCAGACCGTCACTCAAGTCTTCCTTGGCAAGCGTGGTGGCGGGAGTGGCTCCAAGCCAGATGAGACAGCGGGTCCCATCAAACAGCAACACAGGGCTGCAGAAAGACCTCTTCTGCGAGTACATTGTGGGATCTTCTGTTGGCTAAAGAAAAAGAAGAAGGAAACGCCACATCCATGCATGGAACTATGAGGTGTTGAATGTGAGAAAATGCGAACAAACTTTCACCTGAATGACATGAAGCAGTGCCTCACTGGCATGTCCCACTCACCTACATCCAGCGTTATGCGTGGCTTCATCACTTCATTTTTTTTCCAAACACCATAAAATTACACATTGGTGCAGAAGTCTTCCCATCTCTTTTTTTAGTTCATCAATGAATTTTCTGTTGCCCTTATCCAGAATGCGCCGCAGCTCATTCATCGCCTATAATGCAAGTCAGTGTTAAAATCTGCAAAAATGCTTGCTTTTCATCATAAACCAAAACAAGTTAATCACTTACACGATAAAGATCCTTGACACATGGATATGCATCCAGGATCTTTGTTGGCCTTGTCCTGTTCTTTCAGAACATCACTATCAATGAAGGATCTTCTTGCTTGAAACTGCAGGTCAAGAATTTGGGAGACAGCATCTTGGTTGGGTTTTGGTTTCTTGTACAGCTCCTGCAGGGTCTGATAATGTCTGGCCTGTGCTGTCAGACCATCTTTGGCTGATGAAATGGAGGAGACAAATCAGTAAATCAGTCAAATGGATGAAATTGTTTGGAGCATCAAAATATATCAAATGACAATTCAAATGTAAAAATGCCTGTGATATATCATGATATCCAAAACTATCAAAACATTGCCTAGCTTTCATACATTATCATTATTATTAAAATGGACATGTTTCTACTTATGTGAAGTGTGGCCATTATCAGAACTGCGCCCTGGTGTGTGACACAAAATAATTGTTGATCCACCAATTGAGTCTGCATCATGATCTTCTTCTTGGTCACTTGCTGAGAAGTCAATGCGATGCCTTTTCTTCTTGTGGCCCCTCCCTGGTGAATCTCTTGTGAAGATTCTTGTAAGTGCTCTCCTGTGGTAAATAAAATTTCACTCATTGAAAGAACAAATAAAGATGGAAAGTGAACATGCACAGATAAAAAAAGTATCAGCCAAAAATAACCACACGCTTCAAAATCTAAGTGCGCAAAATAATATAATCACTTACATGTTTCATTGTTTTGTCTTAATCCTTCAGCATGGGATAATACTCCACTAGTCTTTGAGACATTGCAGTGACTTCATGCTTAGAAGGGTACCGGACCCCCTCTCCTTGCTGACTGGCTCTCAAGATAGAAATCATGCTGGTGACAGTGTTTCTCACCAGCCTGCGTCTCAGCTCTTTGAACATGACACATTTCCCCTCACTGGCAGTGCGGGCAATCTGGAAGTAGTGCTTACGAGCTTGTGAAGAGAGAGAGAGAGAGAGAGAGAGAGGGAGAGAGAGAGAGAGAGAGAGAGAGAGAGAGAGAGAGAGAATTTCGTGTATACAATATAATACAAAGTACTGTAAATACGGCAGGGATTGACAGAAAAAAAAAGATAACCTTAATCAACCGATGTAGTTTGTCCTAATAGAGTTGCCGTATGTGACGTTGTTGGCATTCGCCCACTGGACAGAGGCGACTGCCAATTACGTCACATACGGCAACTCTATAAACGTACCGCAATCTATCCATATATCACGTTCGAACGCGATGTAGAGGTATGTCCCAATGGAGTTGCCGTATCGGCAGTCACTTCTGCCTGGAACGATTCTGCACCCGGACTAATTCTGTACCTACACCTCGTTGACGGGGAGGAAGCACGCTATCGCTATCGCGCTACACTAACTCGGCAAAGTTACGTGCCAACAAAGTTTCGTTGGGGGGTGCGGTGTTGGGGGGTTATGAATGGCTTCACGCGGGCCGGACAGAGACACGCAGCGGGCCGGATGTGGCCCGCGGGCCGGGGTTTGCCCATGTCTAGTATAGACAACATATTGTGGAGGAGCAGGAAGCTGTAGGGTCCTCTTTGGGCTGCTTTTCACCAAAGGAGTGGATGTCTGAGGACAGATTGGAGATGTTCCTCCTGGTGAAGACACAGTTCCTGGCTTCATTCGGGGCAGCCTTGTCTGGTACGGTGGAATTCTCAGCCGAGAGGAAACCAGATCCAAAACATTATGAACAAGAGAGAAACAATAGACACAATTAGGAAAAAAGAAAAAAAAAGTGTTATGCTCGATGTTTTCAGAGCAAAGTAGGTAACCAATCACATCTACACTAATAAGGGCCCAAATCCGTTTCCTCCTGAGAAAGTGTTCTGGTCCAGGAAAAAGGTCTCTCAAATCATCACGACTGAGGGTGTGGAGCAAGACTTCATCGATGTTGGCAGCTATAAAGACAGTCCAATCATTAACAAACCTTTTAGACTTAACAACTCATACATTTTTTCACTAATGAATTTAATTCAACTTGACAAGTCAAACCAAGTTTGTTTTGTGCCAATTTCTGTTATCAGAATTAATTGTAAATGCAATTCAGTTTAGACATTTTGTCTCAAATTTGTAAAATACTTCTTTTTGAAATCAGTGTCAGCATACAGTTATTTTAATTACTTAGCGGACCAATCAAAGTCATGGAAATTTTTTCATACCTACACATGACATACCATTTAAAATTGATACTGTGACATCATCCAGCTCATCCATTATTGGCCCCGGTTTGGATGTCCATTTCATTTCTCCTCAATCTGGCAGGGAAAAAAAATCATCATATTAAGGTCACAATTAGGACAAGCTGGCCTTCCGACTCAAGATCCGTTTTTTTACAATGCCCATCTGCCATGGATCCCAAAGTTCCCATGCAATTAAAAGTTGTGACACCTTATCTGAATGATAACCCTAGACAGCTCAACGGATTGCTAGTCATACAGACAACAATCAAAATTGGAGTGAAACTTGTAACCACAATGCCTGCAACATGGTGGTACTTATGGTAATAATCAACAAATACCAGTGTTCTTCGTGACAAAATGACAACATCTGATAGGATTGTGCCACCTTGAACTGCAATCAACTTAAATATTGATAAAAACAAGCAAATTGTACCTAAACTACATCTTCAATCAATCCAATTTGAGCACCCTCTACCCCATAAACTGAAGATACTGCAATACAAACTTGGTAGTACAGTATTTCGTCATGCCACATATAACTAGGAATGCTAATTGCTTGTTCACATGACTAGAATTGCAGTACATCAATCCAATACAAAATACACACTTGTCATCAAGCTCATAAATCCATCGAGTCGAGATGAGCACGTGCAAGGAGTCGGACTCCGTGAGTTCACGTAAACAGAGCATTGCGTTTGCGTAAATTATGCACGGCTATCGAGCAAGAAGCCGAGTCCGATTTGGTGCACACAACCACACTATAATGCCTCTCAATGTCCTAATCCATGCCACGCAACAAACGTGAAGAACCGATTTGAGTTTCTCACGGGACCAGCAGTGAAGTCACAACCGTCGCCCCACATGAAATGTCACAGCAGGAGCCTGAGGATTTTCTGAGTCAACATGCTGATCAACAGGTAACGTAATGTTGGCTTCCTTGACGACATTAGACAACTCCCTGTTTATATTTTATTCATATTTTAGTACAAAGCCTCCTTGTTTTATGATCTTTGACTTGTTCGGTTTTTGTTTTGACATTATGCTGTTAGTGTTTATTTCAAATTAACAAGAAGTACCGGTACAGATAGGAGGAACTTAATATAACACTTGCGTCAAACAAAGAATAACTAACTGTACATATCATGTCTACAGGAAGGAGCTGGTACATTAAGTGAGAATATTCAAGAATATTAAGAGAAGATATATTCAAGGTTGTCCTGAGGTCAACTGTACCAACCATTGACAGAGCTTATGGAGCAATTTGATGTTATTGTACAGTAAAAATGGAATATTGGAGCTGTCGCAAAACAAAACAAAAAGCCAACTTTAAGGCTTATTATCTCCAAAATGATACAGTAATCAATCACATTTAGAAATCAAATGTTTCTAAATGTCAAGTCAGTAATGTCAAGTCAGTGCTTGATGTGTCATCAGCAGGCGTCGGCGTCAGTAATGGGGCATCGGCGGGTTTTGGGCGGAATCGCCAGGCGTTGGGAAGCGTCGGCGGGTGTCGGGGGCTTGTGGCCAGGTGGCGGACGTCACGGCAGGCAGTGGCCAGGTGGGCTCAGTCCCGCAAACGCTGCTTACAGTTTTAATTTTGTATTGCTTTGATAACATTGTTTAAGTTGAGTTTAAATTTACACTATTTTTTTTTTTCTTAGCTGCTAATTGTTCAAAAATGCTGATGTTAAAAGTGTGTTTGCACAGTAAATGTTATGGCACTTTAATTCATATGGCAGTACATTTAAAATAACTGGCCGTCAAGTTCCAGGAACTGACAAACTGCACTGAGTTGAGTGAGATTCTCCAAAAGAACTCCAGTATAAATGTGGACTTTACATTCTAGTCCCCTGTGAAGAAAAACCCAAAAGTGAACGTTTTTGTGCCTCACCCTTTCTAACTGGGACATTTGCAAAGGAACGCAGACTGGTTATGCTGCTCCCTGATAAAAGAAAAATGTTTCTGCTGTTACCTCAGAAATTGCCTGTTATTATTGTGGCTCAGGATTTTGGAGGTAGATTTTTTTTTATTTTTCATAAGGAACAGGATAACAGTAATGCCCTGGCATTGGCAATAAGCTTTAATTTTGTATTTGCATTTTTTTTAACTTTAGATTTACATTAAAAATGTTTCTGTGTAAAGTGCTGATATTAAGTGTTTGCACGATAAATGTTATGGTGCTTTCGTTTATATGGCAGAACATTTAAATTAAAGTGTATGAAAGACTTCTTTTCAATTCATTATTGGCTTTTGCGTATACGACGTGATTAATCGTGATTGATCAGGTAAATCATGCGATTAATTGCGATTAAAATTTTTAATCGTTGCCCAGCCCCAGTAAAAACATTTTTCTGGTGCCAGCATTTCGTGAGGCAGAAGTTGATTCATACTTCAGTGCCTTGGAGCGAATAGCTTCGCCACTCAACTGGCCAAGAGACATGTGGCCTGTCCTTCTCCAATGCAAGCGGGTGGGAAAAGCACAGGAGTTGGTGTCTGCTCTTTTCTTAGAAGACAGCCTGCAATATGATGTTGTAAAGGAAGCAATTTTTCCTGCTTATGAGCTTGTTCCTGAGCCCTACCGGCAAAAATTTAGGAACCATAGAAAATCCAGTGGTCAAACCTTTGTCGAGTTTGCATGGGAGAAAAGCAACCTCTTTGATAAATGGTGTGCAGCTGATGATGTCAAAAATGACTTTGAGTCACTCCGTGAGCTCGTTCTTTCAGAAGATTTTAAAGACTCTTTGCCAGAGAAGGTGGTAATGTTCTTGAATGAACAGAAAGTGTCGTCATTGTCCAAGGCTGCTGTCCTCGCAGATGAGTTTGTGTTGACCCACAAAAATGTCATCTCATCTTCCCCCCCGATCGGACACGCCTTCTGCTTCTCGTCCCACAAGAGCCGAGTCTAGCCACCTCCCCCTTGAAAAGGCTAGAGGGAAGGGACTTCTGGTTTGGCCATAAAGCGGTAGACTGCGCGACACCAGGGCTCTCGACCATCCAGGGTAAAAACTCCCCGAAAACTTGAATAACTATTGTCAGATATCATATTAACTACAAAGTGATCAGGGGAACGTTGGAATGGGAAGGAAAACTCCATTCAACCAAAACAGAAACACGGTAACAGACAATATGGCGGAACTACCAGCTTGCTCTGAAACAGAGGGAGATGGCGAAACGAACTCCTCGTGACTAACGACGCGAAAAAGGGCTCGGACATAGAAATTACTAGCAAGGAGATACGGGATTTAAAAATGGAATCAAAAGAAGTCCTTCGCACGTTTGGAGAAACACTGAGGAACGACGTGGAAAAAGACTTGGACGACTTCAAAGACGAAATAAATCAACAACTTGCGAAAGTCATCACCGAACAGGAGCTCCAAACCAGCAAGATCAACGAGGCTGAGTCGCAGATTGAAAAGCTAGAACGTTGGGCACAGGAAGCTAATGACACTCTGGTCATATCACTGAGAGAACAAAAAGCTCTTCAGGACAAGTTAACTGACCTGGAGTCCAGGCCGAGGAGAAACAACCTACGTATCTATGGAGTCACTGAAGGAGAGGAGGGAGAATCTGTGGCCAAGTTTGTGGAAGACCTGCTGAAAAGCAAACTGCACCTGCCAGCAGATTTTAATTTCCAAATTCAGAGAGCACACCGCTCATTTGCACAGAAACCAGCGGACGGTGCCCAACCGAGACCCATCATTGTTAACTTTCTGGAATTTACTACCAAAGAGAGGGTCCTGAGAGAGCTATGGACAAAGAAAATAGAACTGGGGAATAAAGTACCCTCATTCCATCATGATTACGCGACAGAGATGGTCCAAAAGAGAAAGGAGTACAACACTGCTAAAAGAATCCTGAAGGAGAAGGGCATCTGGTTCCACACGCCATTCACCAAGATGAGGACCCACTGGGATACGGAAACTCGAACCTACAACAGCGCAGAGGAGGTAAAGGAGGAATTGGCGAGACGCGGCCTGGCGTAGAAGACGGCGGTGGCGACGGGTGCGGAGGGGCCTGCGGCACTCGGTGCCCCACACTACGACGGAGTGGCAGTGCAAGGAGGGATCCTTGAGGGGCTACGCATCAGCACGACGCATCAATACGCATAGATCATCATCTATCAAAAAAAGACTAGATGTGGCGAGGGGGAGGGTCTGGCGGAGGTGGAGACAATTCAGATGGTGGGTATAAAGGAAAATTGGAGGGGGTGGGGGGGGGTTGCCTGACAATGCCACCTGGGGAGTTGCACCCCAGGAAATAAACTATAATAAAATTCCTCGGGCTACACAGGTTCGTTACGCTTTGAAATTTAAGAGGACGAGACGGACTTCCAATGAAACAGCTTTATTTGACAACAATTTAAAATAGACCAGGTTTAGCTGCCTGAGTGTCGAGGAAATAAGTACCATACCAAAAAGACTTCGGCTTTAACAGCCAAGAGGTGAATGCACAACGATCACGCACACACAGCACCACCTCCCGATGAACGGGCACCCGGCAGGGTTCCTCCTCCAGCTGCGCTTATGGCCCAGCCCGCTCTGGGATTGCTAGCCGAAATGCTAAGAAGAACTGCAAAGTTCTCAGCGTGGACACGCCAGAGGACAGAGTGCTGACTCCAGCCTGCGCTTCTTTTTAAAAGAGCTGCTTTCACTCTGCACTCTGGCGCAGGTGTAATCAGTGCGTTTACATGCAGAGCTTAATCGAACTAAGCAATAATTCGGTTTTCTCGTCCAATTGGAGTTCTCACCTTGTCCCCCTATACATGCAGCTGAGAAATTTGAATTACTGACGGGAACGTGTCCTTCTCCCAACAGTAGGGGATGGAGTGAGCCTTTTCAGCTGGTCAGCTGCTTTTGGTTGACATATTACATCATTATGATATAGAATGATAGTTCATAATGTACGTGTTACTTACTTTGCAGATAAGCTGTACCCTATTTCTTGTGCTCATGGTTATCTTAAAAGATAAGATAATGGTTATCTTAAAAGATAACCATGAGACAAGACAATTCTGATGGTGGGTATAAAGGAAAATGGGGGCGGGGGGGTTGCCTGACAATGCCACCTGGGGAGTTGCACCCTAGGAAATAAACTATAATAAAATTCCTCGGGCTACACAGGTTCGTTACGCTTTGAAATTTAAGGGGACGAGATGGACTTCCAATCAGTCAGCTTTTTTAACAGGTAGGCAGACTCAAGAAGACATTAGACGGGTCCTATACATAATAGATCAGATCCAAAAGCAGGGCCTGCGACCTGTTACTGGTGAGCCTTGGCTGTGTGAATTGGAGATTTCTGTATCAAGTTCTTGGGAAACTGGGGTTCCAAGAAAAGTTAATACAGTGTATTCAAGGTCTCTACCAAGAACCTACGGCAAGGATAAAGATTAATGGTACTCGTCAAGGATGTTGCCTATGCGCTACATTGTTTGCTCTGTTCATTGAGCCGCTGGCACAAATGATCAGACAAAGTAACAATCTAAAAGGAATACATATAGGAGAGCAGGGACATCTAACAGGGCTTTTTGCTGATGATATTATTTTGGTTCTCCAAGACCCGGACAGAACCTTACCTCATTTGATGTTGATAATAGAAACCTATGTTAAATACACAGGCAACAAGTTAAACATAGCAAACACTCAAATTCTCACGCTGAATTATCATCCAGGCCGAGAAATTAGAGGAAAATATAAAATCAAATGGAATTCCAAGGTTATCAAATATTTGGGTGTGCTATTGGCAAAAGATCTTTTGAAAAGGTTTGAAATCAATTAGAATGCTATTATCAATAATCTATAAGAGATCTAAGAAGAGTTTATGATTATTTTTTTTTACCCTGTGCATCTTTTCTTTTGTTAGTAGTACTTGTCATTGCTCCAACACGAATAAACATGCTGCATCCCACTAGATAGCGCATTTGCCTTATTTACAAGCACCACGGTCATCGGAGCTGATTGTTGCCACTCTCAGCAGCGTGCGTCTACTAAGGTCTACTAAGATTCCACAATCTATTACACCTCGTGAGCAAAACAGGCTACAGGTAAAATTAAACATCTTCAGTTGAGCAACTCAAGCAAGTTAAACTGATTTAAAAACAAACAAACACTATAATACTAGGAAAAGAATCCTCTATATTTTCAATAAATACAACAGATTGAATATTCATAAAAAAAAAAATGCTTACTTTAAATAAGAAAATCCAACAAACCAACAAGTGCAACACTAAAACGCAAACCAACAATCAAAATAATGCTTAATTGCCTTAGTTTCGTCCCACACTTATCAGCTTAGCTACTAAGAATAACACACATTATTCACCTGGACAGAAGGAGGTTCTGAGGAATGTGTTGGTCCTGGAGCTTCCTGGTCAGGATGTTCGGGAAATCCCTCTGGCTCAATGTCTGGAGCGCCAACATATTTTAGAATTGCTCCTGCAGAGACAAAGCTCATTCGATCATCAAGCAAAATACATCAGAAGCGCATTTTAATATTTTATTATTACAGTGATGTTGCAGTAATATAGGAAAATTAAAAATTCATTTGTTTTTAAATTAAACGTTATGGTTGCAGAGTCCCTTTAAAGCTTTTACCCAATTACAAAACTGTCATTTTTAAGAGTTTTTGGCATTACTTTACACACTGTACTAGTTAAAGTAATAAAACTAAGATAAATGACCCACTGCCACAACAGTCTAAAATAGTCAACACCATGCCAAATAAAGTATTTCCATAAAATATTTCTTTGAATTATAAAACAGTAGCACATTTCTAATGAAGGGCCTACAAAATACAAACTAAGCTTAGTAAATTCATCCTAAGTTAAGGCTAAAATAACATTAAGAGTCAAATATGTGAGAGACAACTTCCACTGAACGATAACAGGGGACTGACTACAACAACAAAATGCCCTCCTTCACTCCCTCCCTCCCTGTTAGAATGTGAATAAACGGGTGTGGAGTCAATCAGTCATTCCCATGGCAGGATAGGCCAACATGGCAGGATATGGTCAACTTTCATAAAACAAACAAAAACGCTGATTCATGACGAACAAATATTAGCCAGCCAGCTAACATTTATCCGACGCTAGCTAGCTAGCTGGCTAGCAGGACAAATAAACAAACTTGGGGTGGGGGGACAACAGCGTTTCACCTCCACCTCTCCAGCCCACATCACAAACAAATAACTTACCTTTCCCTTTTGCAAGTTTTTCTTGATCAGTTTTCTTTTCCTTCCGTTTGTCCGCACCGCTGGGATAACTCCTTTTTGATGCCATAATGGTGTCTGTTTGTTTTTAATCCTCTCGCTAACGGGAACGAATGGTAGCTGTCAATCATTCACGTCATACCTGTGCGTCGCCGGCCCGCAACGTCACAACCTGCCTGACAGTGCGGCAAGCCCCCAGAGTCCAAGATGGCATCCCATTCCTTTCAATGAAGTTGCTCACCCAGCGCATGGCTCCCAAAAACTTTTTGACTTCCGCATTGATGGGATAATAGAGCATGCGCAGTTGTGTCAGTGTGGAGACCGTCACTGACAGACGTGCGCGCTCACGAACCGTACAAAATTCAACATGGAAATTAATGTATTTTTTTTACGGAACAACTGACGATTGTTGTTTGGAAATTTTAGAAATAATAATGATGACGATGACGATGACGATGATGATGATGATGATGATGATGATTATTATTATTATTATTATTATTATTATTATTATTATTATTATTATTATTAATATTATTATTATTATTATCATATTAATAAAATAGTATTATTATAATAATATACTATTATTTGTGTATTAAACAAGTGAGCAATGTGCCACTGAATAATAAATGATAATTCTTTGAAGCAACTCTCTTTGGAAAGCAGACAAAGTAATGAAATGATTGGTCTATTTATTTCATCAGAATTAAAAAAATAAAAAATAAAAACTCAACGATCTTGAAAGTTCCTCCCTTTCTTTTGCACCTGTCGATGTGTGTAGCTAACACAAATTTGCAAATATTTTGTCGTCCTCATGGAATTAAACAGCACACCATGTTAATTTATCAGCGAGTGCTCTCTCTTTTCATGCAATTCATCATGCTTAACATGTAATGCTGAATCATGAAAGCTATGGAGCAAAAAATAATAATTACATAACCACGAGTGAAATAAAATGTGTCATTCATTGAATAAAGATTTCATTCATTCATCTTCTATACCCGCTTATTCCTATTCAGGGTCACGGGGGTCTGCTGGAGCCTATCCCAGCTCTCTTCGGGCGAAGGCAGGGTGACACCCTGGACAAGTCGCCAGTTCATCGCAGGGCCACATAGAGACAAACAACCATTCACACTCACATGCACACCTACAGACAATTTAGAACGTTCAAATGACCTCACGTGCATGTTTTTGGAGTGTGGGAGGAAGCCGGAGAACCCGGAGAGAACCCACGCAGACACAGGGAGAACATGCAAACTCCACACAGAAAGGTCCCAGGTCCAGGCCCCGGAATCGAACCCACAACCTTCTTGCTGTGAGGCGGCAGCGCTAACCACTGCACCACCGACTATTTTATTACTTAGTTGAAAATGCCATTTTATTTCATTTAACAAAGCATATCATTATTTCATCATGCATTTAATTGTTTTGTGGTCCTGTGTTTTAGTGCTTCATAATTGTATTCTGTTGTCAAATTTGCCCATCAAAGTCAGATTAGTAATCCTGTACATCAGTTTAAGGAAAACCAATTCT